>NC_037672.1:185435894-185531846 GCF_003255815.1 Theropithecus gelada | reverse complement strand
ACAGAGCAAGACTCCGTCTCAAAAAAAAAAAAAAAAAAAGAAAAGAAACGTCACTGAAATTATAGTAAAGGTGTGAAAAAATAACCTTACAAAGACAGGAAAAAATGAAAAGGACAGCAGTTAGAAATAGCAACTGAATTGCAGATGAGAAAAAGTTAAAGGCTAACATACTACCAGTGGGCAAAGGGCAAGGGGAGGGCCGGGTGCAGTGTTTCACGCCTGTAATCCCAGCACTGTGGGAGGCTGAGGTGGGTGGATCAGGAGGTCAGGAGATCCAGACCATCCTGGCCAACATGGTGAAACCCCATCTCTATTAAAAATACAAAACATTAGCCGGGCGTGGCGGCGGACGCCTGTAGTCCCAGCTACTCGGGAGACTGAGGCAGGAGAATCGCTTGAACCTGGGAGGTGGAGGTTACAGTCAGCCGAGATCACGCCACTGCACTCCAGCCTGGGCGACAGAGCAAGACTCCGTCTCAAAAAAAAAAAAAAAAGGAAAGGGAAGACAGAAACCAGGACACTGGTCAATGTCCATGGCAGATTCCAAGTAGGTTTCAGAAAACAGAAGAACCCGACATTAGACACAGAGTGCTTGTGAGTTGGAAAAGTTGAACACATCCAAAGTTTATGAAAGAAGTCAGATCTCTTGATCTCTACCCTCCAACCCAGAAAACTAGCAGTTAATCACTTGCTCCAAAGGTTGAAGGTTTTTCTGAAGAGTTTAAATCACAGAAGATTTTGATTTGTGGAAGATTTAGTTAAATTAATCCTGTGACCAGTGAGTATCAGAAGCCAGACTGATAGGCCCATCAGAGGTAAAGGATTTCTCTGTTAAGTTAACTAGGATAAGATAAAGTCCAGAGAGATGCTGCTAGATGTGATTATCTAAAAGAAAGAGACTGAATTTTACCCAAACACTCTATAGAGAAGCCCATTATTCTATAAGACCATCATTCTTCCTTAGGCCCGGAAGTTCTTATTTGTTTTTGCTTCCTCACTCTCTCATTCTGAAATATAAATTGAGGGACAAGACGTGCCGGAGTTTGAGGAGAGTTTCAAATAAGAAAAACAGAGGCCAAACCCCAATAAGTTAACAAACAAAAATTACTTAGTGGAAACCGTGATAGTTCCAGAAGAGAAAGTAGCCTAGAAATAAGTAACTGATGCACTCAGAAATATTAGAAGAAAATATTGTACTTTGAAATTAAAACAAGATGTTATATTTTTAAAATTTCAAAAATTCATATAATTAGTTATGCATACACACAACGGTAGCAGAAAAATCAGTAGGAGATTTAGATGTTTCATTTGAGAAAATTTCAGAAGAGTTGAACAGAAAGAAAACAAAATGTAAAAGCGGATGAAGTAAGTAAATGGGAAGATCCATCTAAAGTACTGATGTTCCTAAAACAAAAATATTCTCAAAAAAGAGGAGGAAAAGGCAAAAAATATTCAAGCAATAAAGAGAAAATTTCAGAACATACTCGGACATGACTTTCTAAGTGGAAAGTCCACTGAGTGCCTGTCGTAATAAATTTAAAAATGGCAATACCAAAGCATGGAATCACTAGGACTGGGAATCATCTTCAGGAAGGCAAAAAACTACACAAGTCACACATGGCAAATCAGGAGTTAGAGTGACAGAATGGAACCTAATACTATATGCCGAGAAGCTGATATCAAGAATCTAGAACATGATGTGAAGCCTTTGTATTTCTGACAAAGTAATTTTCAATTCATAATCCTGTACACAATCAACTGCCAACCAAATGTGGGAGTTGAATGAAGACATCTTTCAGAACACAAGAGCTACAGATATTAGCCTTTGGTGTATGCTTACTCAGGGAGCTACTAAACAGTGCACCTTACCAACAAGAGAGATAAAATTAAGAAATATATTTTGGAAGCCTGGAGAGGTGACTTAAACCTGTAATCCCAGCACTTTGGGAGGCCAAGGTGCGAGTATGACTTGAGCCTAGGAGTTTGAGATCACCCTGGGCAACAAGTGAGACCTGTCTACACACACACATACACACACACACACACACACACACAATTAAAAATTAACTGTGGTGGTGTATGCCTGTACTCCCAGCTGCTTGGGAGGCTGAGGCAGGAGGATCCCTTGAGTGCAGGAGGTTGAACCTGTGATAGCACCACTGCACTCCACACTCCAGCCTGGGTGACACAGAGAGACCCTGTCCCAACATATAAAAAGTAAAATATAAAGAAAATCTTCTGTGGCCTGTGAAAGAGGGAGACAGCCCAGGAAAAAAAAGAATTAAATCATGTGACAAGATTGATAAAGAAAGATTAATGAGACACTGTTCAAGATATAAGTGAGAGATGGAGGACTCTGGAAATTAAGTCTCTATAATAATAATAATAATAATAAAAAGAAATGAACAAGTAAATAATCTTATAATTAATTAGGTATTCTATAATTAAAATATTACACATATTTTAGAGTAATATATCAGAGGACAAATTTCTGATATGTGCATAGAAAATTTAAGAATAAAAATGCAATGTTCACCTCTAAGTACAAAATGTTACTCAAGAACAAACTCATGCACATTGTACAAAAAATGATTCAGTAACAAGTAATTTTTAAATAGCCCTAAAAATGTAAATATTTCAATACTGATTAGACCAGAAATGATTGATATATATATACTCCCTATATATAGCTGTTGTGTGTGCGTGTGTTGCATATATAATTGGGATGTGTATGCATATCTAAATATATATCCATATTTATATACACACACTGTATGTATATGTGTGTCTATGTGTGTTTGTGTATATATAATCTACATTTCTTAAGAAAAAGCAAAAGAATTATTTGTGTGTATGATTAGATGGATATAATAAATTTAAATGCTGTTTCTTTAGAAGGATGACAATAGACAATATCTAAAAGTCATAAATATAAAAACACATTTAATTATGTACATTGGACTTCTTAAACTATGGCTATGTATTGCTTTGCTAGAAATAAAACTAAAATTACTAAATTAAATTTAATTTAATTTAATTTAAATAGCTAAACAATCCGGAGAAACAAGGGCAAAATTGGAAAACTCACACATCCCATTTCAAAACTCACTACAAGCTATGGTAATCAAGACAGAGTAATTCTAGCATAAGGATGGACATACAAACCAATAGAATGGAAACTCTAGAAGTAAATCCTAACATTTACGGTTAATTGATCTTTGACAAAGAGGCAAAGACACATCAATGAGAAAATAATTATTTTTTCAACATATACTACAACTCAAACTAACAATAAGATACCACTTCACATCCACGGGAATGGCTGCCACCAAAAAGATAAATAAACACAAGTGCTGGAGAGAACGAGGAGAAACTGAAACCCTCATTCACTGCTGGTGAAACGTCTTAGGTTAGTGCAACGGTAAATGAGATGTTGTCAGTACTTCTAATGGCAAAAACCACAACTACGTCTCCAACCTGATAGAACAGTACCGTCACATTGGAATGCAGTCTAGCGGTTCCTCCAATGACTAAACATAAAGTCACCATATGGCCCAAGTATTTCACTCCCGGGTATATACCCAAGAGAAATGAAAACATGTGTCCACACAGAAACTCATACGTGGGTGTTCATAGCCAAATTATTTATAATAGACAAAAAGTGAAAACAACCCAAAGTCTGTCAACTAAGAAACAGATAAACTAAATGTGAAATATTTGGCCATAAAAATGAGGAACTACTGGTACATGCTACGACATAGATAAATCTTGAAAATATTATGTCAGGCAAAAGAAGTCAGTCACCAAAGGCCACATATGATGTGACTCTATTTGAAATGCCCAGATTACTCACATCCATAGAGAGGCAAAGTAGATTCGGCATTGTCTAATTTGGAAGCTGAAGGAGAAGAATATGGGAGGAGCTGCGTTTGCAAAGCAACTGCTGGTGGGCATGAGATTTCTTTCTGGGGCGATGAAATTGTTCTGACATCATATTATAGTGATAATTGCACACTCTTTATGCTAAAAATCCATTGAGTTGCACATAGGTAAATTCATGGTAAGTAAATTGTATCTCAATAAAGCTGTATCTATTTTTTAAAAGAGGTTCAGAAAACAAATTCAGCTCGTATTCCATAGCTCATAAATTACTTCCCCTTTGTGGCATATCTTAGCTGGCTGTGCCCAAGTTGCTATCAGTACTGATCACAGCTATAGAAAGAGCTGTCCCTCCTAATACAATTTTAATACCTTTTTAAAAACATACGGTAGATTAATTCATTCTTACATCAGTATTCTACATTAGGCATAGTGGAGCCTTCCCCAAAACGGATTTTTCTGCGTAGAATGGTTCACGGAGTGGTTACTGAATCAAAAGACTATCTTTGATTTAACATGCAGGCTTTCCTGTAAAATCCGCTTTCAAATGTTTACAAGGTGTGAAATGTTTTTCACATTATCATATTTGCCTTCATTAGGTGCACTTGGGAAAATGCAACAAGGCATGCTGGATCCACAGGTCGTGATGCATTTTCCTGTGTGAGAATTCCTGCTGTTTCCCTGGAGACTGAAAGACACTGAACGGAATGCAATGAAGAAAATCCACCATTGAATAAATACAGCTGTTTCTTTCCCACATGGAAAGCACCATTTGAGGAAGGGTGAAATGTTGATATATAATACACCATAATGCTGATTTGAAAAGCTGTGTTCTCACTATTGCTTTGAGAACTCTTTGACCATCTCATAAATATGAACGGCACATCTTTACTGAGTGCTTATAATATGCCAGACACTATTCCTTCCTTTAGTAGGTCTCTTCAGAGAGTCTGACACCTTTGGTAAGAGACATTCACATCTATTCTCCTTTGTTTGTTTGTTTGTTTGTTTGTTTTGAGATGGAGTTTCACTCTGTCACCCAGGCTGGAGTGGTGCAACAGTGTGATCTCGGCTCACTGCAACCTCCGCCTCCCAGGCTCAAGCAATTCTCCTGCCTCAGCCACCTGAGCAGCTGGGACTACAGGCGCCCGCCACCACACCCGGTTAATTTTTGTATTTTTAGTAAAGACGGGGTTTCACCATGTTGGCCAGGCTGGTCTCAAACTCCTGACCTCGTGATCCGCCCACCTCGGCCTCCCAAAGTGCTGGGATTACAGGCGTGAATCACCGCACCCGACCTCAATCTATTCTCTCTGAAGCCTGCGACCTGGAGGCTGCCTCTTTATGACAAAAGCCTTGGCTTCATAACTCCCTTTTCCTTAACTCAAGCTGACTTCAACGTTTCAGGCAGAGCTTATCCCTGTCAACCAATTGCCAATCAGGAAATATGTGAGTCCGTCTAAACCTAAAGCCCCACCCCCAGCTTTGCATTGTTCTGTCGTTCAGGACCAAGGGAATGGATACCTGACATATATTGACTGATGTATTATGTCTCCCTAAAATATACAAAGCCAAGCTGTCACCCAACCACCTTGGGCACATGTTCTCAGGACCTCCTAAGGCTGCATCACGGGTCATGGTCCTTAAACTTAACAAAATAAACTTCTAAGTTGATTGAGACGTGTCTCAGATAGTTTTGGTTGACAAACCTGTTGAATGAAATTCAGCGGAAAGCTGCCTCCTTACGTATTTCAAGTTTCACCTAAAGGTTTTGTAGCACAGAGTGAACTAGAACCTAAAGGAGGTGTAAACAGAGTGATCAGACTGTAATCTACTCTTGTGCCAATCGCCGAGTTTTGGCCAATCCAAGAAGCATAACTGTTCAAACTGTGTTCAAATAAAGCAAACAGGGAGCTGTCTCCAATATTTCTCTTCCTGTACCTCATTTCCTCTTTCTGTTTTCTGTCCATAAGCCCTCTTCCACCACCGGCTGTGCCCGAGCCTCTGACGCTGCTCTGGCTTGTGAGGCCGCCCGATTTGAGTATTATTCTTTGCTTAGTTAAACTCTCTTAAATTTAATTTGGCAAAGGCTTTTCTTTTAACGAACCAGATCCCCTTTCCCCAAATCCAGCCATAAAACCTACAAGTATCCCTCTAACTTTCCCTTTGCCTTTTTGTAAAAGCTGGCCACACAGACATTATCTGACCTATTTTACTGGATTGTAGCACATAAAATCCCTATTCCAGAGAGGCCCTGTCCCACACCAGAAGGAAGGATGCTGCTCAGAGAGGCCAGGAAGCGTCTAGACTGACAGGCCTTGCTGGATGACCCCACTCAGTCTTTTAACAGTAGATCACACCCTTTGTGTCCACCCATATTTCTACATGGCTGTCCATACTCTGTTAAATCTCAGCATAAAATGACAATTTCCCCTGTATGCGTCTTCATTGTGAAGGCTCCTGTATACACACATTAAATGAATTTGTATGTGTTTCTCCAATTAATCTGCCTTTTCCAAGTTGATTTTTAGTGAACTTTCAGAGGGTGAAGGACACCTCTCCTCTTGGCCCATACATTTTCTTCTATTGAACCTCTACATATGTTCAAATTAATAGCTTTAGGTAAATAAACCTAAATTTTTCAAATGAAAAGATTCATTTTAAACTAATACTTACATTTCTGTTAGCATGTAAATGTGTCCTTGGGGTCTTGCAAGCTACATTGTTTGGGCTAATTTCTATTATGGTACTATAAACTAAAGTACTATTTAAAAATGAAAATCAGGCTGCATCTGAGTTAAAACTGTGAACAAATGATTAGTTTTTAAAGCTACTATTTATTTATGTTAACATTAAAAGGGGCCAATTTGTAACATCATCATCCCCCAGAACTAATAGGAAACAACTTCAAACAGCATATGAAACTTTAATTTGCTCTTTGTTATGTTTACAACATTAGTAATGTAGTATTTGTACAGATAACAATAGTGATGTGGTTTGGATTTGTGTCCCCACCCAGATCACACATCGAATTGTAATTCCCAGTGTTGGAAGTGGGGCCCAGTGGGAGGTGATTGGATCATGGGGGTGAATTTCCCAGAAAAGGTTTAGTACCATCCCATGATAGTGATAGTAAGTTCTCACGAGATGTGGTTGTTTAAAAGTAGGTGGCACCTTCCCCTCTCTCTCATGTTCCTGTTCCTACCTTGTAAGACGCTTACTTCCCCTTTGCCTTCTGCCATGATTGGAAGCTTCCGGAAGCCTCCCCAAAAGCAGAAGCTGCTATGCTTCCCATACAGCCTGCAAAGCCATGAGCCAATGTAACCTCTTTTCTTTATAAATTACCCCGTCTCGGGTACTTCTTCATACCAATGCGAGAATAGTCTAATACAAATAGATTCTCCTTTATAAACCTAAAGAAATTTTTATCACAAAAAGTACTTCTTTATAAAGAAAACTAATGAAATTATTTCTTTAACTGGCATTTTAACATAGAGTACTCTCATAATTATAAATAATGCCATATTGGTAATTTGAATGGTAGAGTAATTGTTTTCAAAACTGCATATGAACTTTAATATTTTTCTATTTTCCTAAATTAATCCTTATGTTTTTATTTAACACATAGATATAAACTTTTGCAAGTTTATATGTATTTCAGTAAAATCTGACACCCACATATTCTTAATATCAAAACAATGCTGTATTCTGTAGGACCAGCTATAGAAAAGATAAAGGAAAATAACAGGTTTTGGATGACCACAGGCTTGAGCACTTATCAAGGAAGAATTAGGGCAACTCTAAGAAATTCTAGTATGTAAGAAACGTTTTACTGGCAGTTGTCAAGAGCAAGCAAAGTTTTCCCTCCTTATCTCTGTGAGATTCTTTTCACTAGCAGCAATTTTCAAGGCTAAGCACTAGAGTTCTATTTTTACCAAAAGAAACAAATAGAACTAAGAAAGTAGGAACTTCAAATACACAAGATAAAAAGAATATAAGATGACTGAAATAATGGAAACCAAAGTATTTTACCCCAAAATACCCTTCTGTGACATATTTTGAGATGGATGTTCAGAGGGTGAGCGTGGGCAGCCCTGCAAAGGTCTTCTGTCAGGGAGACTTGCACCTGCAGGGAAAATCCACATCCGTGCAGCTTGGCTTTCCGAGACCCTCCCTCATCCAGATCTAGAAAGGATTAGCAGTGTGACGCCTTTAAAGATCCAAAAGAGACATTTCCCATCTATTTTCCCTGAGCCCTGCTGCCTGGGAGGTTTCATCTATGTAATAAGACCACCTTTGCAGGCCAGGCCTCCTCTCCTCTCCCTCCCATACCCTGTCCTGTCTAAAGTTGATTTACTACCGTAACCTGTTTTGCCAAGATCCAAGCTTATATACTTTCTGTAACCTCCAGATGGTATAAAAGCATCAACTATCTGGACATTTTTTGGTGCTCTTATATTTTGTATGCCTCCTGTGTGTGTTAATAGATTTGTATGCCTTTTCTCCTATTACATTGTCTTTTGTCAATTGATTTCATTAAATCTTCAGAAGGCAAAAGAGAAGTTTTCCCTTGGCCCCCACAATACCTAATGAAGTTTGAAGGTTAATGTTTTGTCCAAAAAAATTCCAGTTTTCTCAAGTCCATATATGTTTTTTCAAGGCAAACCACCAATTCTGAAGCTTGATTATTATTATTGGTACATTATTTATTATATTTACATTAACTGATTGGTTGGCTATTGAGAATTTGTAGGAACAAAGCATTTTTTAAAAAAAATGAGTAGGACATATAATTTTTTTAAGGTCATTCTACTAGTATGACTCATACTAGTACAAAATTCTTTCACCTTTCTGAAATGCTATAGATAAAAGATGCCCTTCTAAATCACAAGCCCTTGCCAGATTCAGGTACCTGAACCTGACGATTTGTTCTAAGACGGCTCACCTTATTCAAATGTACCCTCACCGAGCACCTCTGAAATTATGCTGACTTACAACCAAGGTTAGAAAATTTAAACAATACATCCTGTGTGATGTCACATACATGACTTAGATTAAAAGTAGACTCTAGAAAGATTATTTTTATACTTCATTCCTTCATGCTGTTAATTATATTATATAGCTTACAAAAGTATATAGCTAAGATTATATTTTATCTGTAGTTAGATTAAATACAGTGATTATTCTGATGAGTATCTACTGATAAATCTGAATTTATTATAGCTGCAACTGTAAACACACTCTATAGCTTCCAACTCTTTTTTTTTTTTTTTTTGAGATGGAGTCTCACTCCATTGCCCAGGCTGGAGTGCAGTGGTGCCATCTCGGCTCACTGCAAGCTCTTCCTCCCAGGTTCATGCCATTCTCCTGCCTCAGCCTCCTGAGTAGCTGGGACTACAGGCATCTGCCACCAAGGCCGGCTAATTTTTTGCATTTTCAGTAGGATGGGGGTTTCACAGTGTTAGCCAGGATGGTCTCGATCTCCTCATCTGCCCACCTCGGCCTCCCAAAGTGCTAGGATTACAGGCATGAGCCACCACACCCGGCCTGTAGCCTCCAACTCTTATAGTTCATTGTGTTAAAAGTAAAGGGGAAACAATACTTTAATACTTATTTTTAAAGGGATAATAATAATTTCCTGAAGTTTTTAAAAACATGAAATAGTAACAATTTTATCCTGTAAACTCATTACCTACTGATTCTATAATAGAATTATTTGAATGTGACAATAAATAAATCTAATTAGCTTACAGAAAATGGGGATTTACTGGTAAAATAATAAGATAACTTTCAGAAATAACAAAGTATATAAGGAGTTTCCAGGGTTTTGTACCAGTCTCCAGTGTATTTTAAAACCATAAAACCTGGCCAGGTGAGGTGGCTCACGCCTGTAATCCCAGCACTTTGGGAGGCCAAGGTGGGTGAATCATGAGGTCAGGAGTTCAATACCAGTCTGGCCAACATGGTGAAACCCCGTTTCTACTAAAAGTACAAAAATTAGCTGGGTGTGGTGGTATGCACCTGTAATCCCAGCTACTCAGGAGGCTGAGGCAGAGAAGTACTTGAACCCAGGAGGCGGAGGTTGCAGTGAGCCGAGATGGAGCCACTGCACTCTAGCCTGAGCATCAGAGCGAAACTCCGTCTCAAAAAAAAAATCCATAAAATCTAATAACATTCATGAACTATGGGTGCTGATACTTCTGCTATATACAGAAAGTTCTCGAACAAAACAGACAAGAATGAAGCCAGAGCTCCGTGTTCCAGTTGTTCTTGATGTCTTCACAGAGATGGCTACCCTTCCTACAATTACTACTAGACTTGTTAATAAATGGGTTGCTCTGTGGCCTTGACAAGAAAATGCTCAGTAAGAAACCAAATTAATAAAGTAATGTAAAGTGGAAAGATCATCGATTGCACCAAACCCTAATGGTGAAGGCATTTATTTTATTTAGAGAACAAAAGCTAAGAGGAGAAAATATATATGCAGTTGGACTGTTGATAGCTACTTTTTGGGAGGGAGATTGAGGAGAAACAGGTGCGTTCCAGGATGTTGGATAAAATACCGGAAAGTGCAAACGGAAATAAGAAGAAGCTACAAAACCTCATTAATTATAACATATAACGAAAGTAAAAATATGGGAGACAATTATTCACCTGTCAGATTAACAAATACATAAAACTTTGTTAGTACTTTGCCTTCAAGCAAACGAAGAACAGCACTTTATTACCTTACTGATAGATATATAAAATAGTACAACCTCTAAAGAGGACAATTTGGCAATATCTATAAAAGTTGGAATGTACATGAATTTGGCTCAGTAATTCCACAGCTTGAAATGTATTTTCTCCTGTATTTATATATCTACATGAAAATGACTATGCCTGGGTCACCACTCCCCATAATGTATCTTTACTTGTTGGAGCTTAACAGCCTCTTACAGACTAATCACGATTAAACTAGTTCAATCAGTCTTGCTGAATACCTGTAATGCAATACTTCTGTAACATTAGAAAGATGGCATTTTTTTCCCCAAGATACATTGTTAGTGGGGAAAAAAGTACAGAACACTAATGCAAAATAAGCTGCAATTTTGGTGTAAAGAAATTTGGATGTATATGTGTAGCTATCCATCCAGGTGTAAGATAGTCATGGAAGGATAAAAAAGAACTGAAAAGAGTTTTTGCCTCTGGGGGAAAAAATTGAAGAATGGAGGGTTAGGGATAAAACCTCATGTTCTCCTGTAAAACCCTTGAATTGTTTTCATCATGTGAACATACAAGCTATTTAAATAAAATGAAAGAAGAAGGAAGTGAAGAAATGAACAAGGCAACATCTGAATAGATTATTGGCCATCTAAGGGATCCTCCCACCTCAGCCTTCCAAGTAGCTGGGGAGACAGGTGCACAACACCGCGTCTGGCTAAGTTTTAAATGTTTTTAGTTGAAAACGGGGATCTCACTTGCATTGTCCAGACAGGTCAAACTCCCAACCTCAAGCAGTCCTCCCCTTTCAGCACTGGGAATACAGGTGTGTGCCACCATACCGGCCCAGTCACCTTTAAGGTGTGGTATACCCCCATGAGGATGAGCAGCCTGGCTTGACAGCCGATGCTGCAATCATTTTGGCCTTGTAGACATGGTCAAACTTAATGATTTACTTCCTACATATATACTATTTTGTGTGGAAAGAGTCAGGACAAGGCTGAATTACTTTTCTTAGTGTGTTTTGGCTAACTTTCATTCACGTTCAAAAAGGTCAAGAACGATGGAAGACCCAGGTCAAGTTCTCTTCCTGTAAAAGGACCTTCCCGATTTCTTAGAAATCATAATTGCTGCCTATTATATGGCAAGAAACACTACTCCTATTACCTATGTGTTCTTTTTGTCTTTAATGTCATTTTTGGATTTGAACCTAGAATCATCTTCATTTGAGTTATTTTTAAGACATTTTTAGTGCCTAGGTAGGAAATAGTCTCTTGAGTTTCAGAAATCATATTTTATGTTGTGAATATACTTAAAACCCATCCTTAGCCACATTAAATTATTTCAAAGTTCAGTAAGATAGCTTAAATTTAATGTGTATTAAAACGTATGTGTGACTAAGAATGTCTTCTTTTAAGTACACTTGCAACATAAAATCTGATCTCTCTGTATCATGTAATATGACTTAAAATAGAGACATACGGTTTAAAAATAGAATATACTGCTCAAAGTATTTTCTAGAAATAGTGAGACTTTTATTTAACACCATCATGCCAAAAAGTAAGACCAACAAAAATGTTTAAGCTGTTTGCTTTTACTTGACCACTTATCATTAGTTCTCTGTGGAAATATTTCCTAACGTAATGCATTTTGAGTCTATTTTAGCAAATATCTTGAGGTGTTTATATTTCAAAGTAGAGTTTGTCACTTCTTTTTAACATTTTCTTGAGCAAATAATTCTAAAATGTATAAATAAAATCAGATAGGTAGAAAGACAGAAAAATAGGTACCTGCAGCTTTTAGATTAAAATCATTACATCTGAAGTGCCATATGAGCAAACATGTCATTTCATAAGAAAACAATTTTGCTTCTTTGCCAAGGCAATTTCATTTTTCCATTATAAAGTGTTTGGTCTGAAATTAGTTCATATCTGTTTTTCAAAAGTCCTAGAGAGGAAATTTATTAAACACAAATACTTTGTTTTTATATCGTCTAAGAAATCACTTTAAACCCTCATATTTTAAATCTTCATAAACTGTAAGTTAATATGAATGAATAAAGTGCAAATTTTATCATGTAATATGGCAATTACTGCACAGAACTCTTGTGTTGCCTTTCTGTAAGTGAGCATAGTTCCAGGCACAACTGATCTGATGTAATTTTGGTTGTTTCAGTCACAAAGCTCACTTTATGAATTGGGCTCTACGGAAATCTTACTTAGGAAATGGGAAGTTAAGTACATGAATTCAAACCACTTTCCACCTTGGCTCATAGAGACTTGCTTTAGTCAGTTTCACGTGCCTCTGGGAGGCATCCTGAGCTGCCAGTTGTGCAATAAAACCTGGCTATAAATTGCTTGAAATTGACTGCCTTTGAGTCTTCAAGGACTAGATGAATAGGAAAGATTATGGTTTATAACTGGATTATAACATTCCTATGGGAAATTGAAGATGTAGAAATAACAACCAATAGATGTGGTTTTTTTACAAGGACTTCTGTAGCTTTCCAAAAATGGCTAAGATAAAAAACTAAACCTAAAATAACCAGGTTGCTTCCCTGAAATTGCATTCCATGGCATGTTTTGAATATTGTATTATTAAACGATTGATTTTGAAAATCTTAGCATCAAAATTTATAGCACTTATTTTATTTAGTATTATTCTGCTGCTGATTTACTTTTAAAAAATAGCAAAACCTGTCATTGTTTTTACAAGGGTCTTACTAACATATGCTGACGTCTATGATACTGAGAAGTGAAAACGTGCTACTAGCCCTCACTCACTCTCAGCGCCTCCTCGGCCTTGGAGCCCACTCTGGCCACTCTTGAGGAGCCCTTTACCTGCCGCTGCACTGTGGGACTCCCTCTCTGGGCTGGCCAAGGCCGGACCCGCTCCCTCCGCTTGTGGGGAGGTGTGGAGGGAGAGGTGTGGGCGGGAACCAGGGCTGCACCCAGCACTCACTGGCCAGCATGAGTTGCGCGGCGGGGGGCGCAGCTCTGCGGGCCCCACACTCGGAGCAGCCACTGGCCTCGGGCAGTAAGGGGCTTAGCACCCGGGCCAGCAGCTGCAGAGGGTGCGCCGGTCCCCCAGCACTGCCGGCCGCACCCCCCCCCAACCCTGCGCTGGAATTCTCATGGGGCTTCAGCCTCCTCCCTGCGAGGCAGGGCTCAGGACCTGCAACCTGCCATGCCTGAGCCCCCACACCCCTGCGTTCCCCATGTGGCCCGAACCTCCCCAAGGGGCACCACTTCCTGCTCCTCAGCACCCAGTCCCATCGACCAGGCAAGGGCTGATGAGTACAGGCCCAAGGCACGGGACTGGCGGGTAACTCTGCCCAGGGACCTGGCTTGGGATCCACTAGAGGAAGCCAGCTGGGTTAGCAGTCACTTGGAGAACTTTTATGTCCAGCTGGAGAATTGTAAATGCACCAATCAGCACTCTGTGTCTAGCTCAGCGTTTGTGGATGCACCAATCAGCACTCTATATCTAGCTAATCTGGTGGGGACTTGGAGAACTTTTATGTCTAGCTAAAGGATTGTAAATGCACCAATCAGCACTCTGTGTCTAGCTCAGGGATTGTAAATGCACCAATCAGCACTCTGTCAAAATGGGCCAATCATCTTTCTGTAAAATGGACCAATCAGCTCTCCGTAAAATGAACCAATCAGCAGGATGTGGGTGGGGTCAGATAAGGGAATAAAAGCAGGCTGCTGGCGCCACAGTGGCAAACCAGAAGGGTTTCTTTACATATTGTGGAACGGTAGTTATTTTGGTGTTTGAAATAAATTTTGCTGTTGCTTACTTTGTGGGTTTGCAGTATTTTTATGAACTATAACGCTTATGACAACGGTTTGAAGCTTCACTTGTGAAGCCAGCGAGATGACAAACCCACAGGAAAGAACAAACAGTTCCAACTCGCTACCTTTAAGAGCTGTAACACCGTGAAGGTCTGTGGTTTCACTGTGAAGTGAGGAAGACCACGAATCCACCAGAAGGTAGAAACTCCAGACACATCTGAACATCTGAAAGAACAAAGGATGGAGACACCACCTTCAAGAACTGGAACACGGGGAGGGTCCGCGGTTTCGTTCTTGAAGTCAATCAGACCAAGAATCTTCCAATTCCAGACAAAATACTTAAAAATTTTTCATAGAATTTATGAAGTGTTTCAATATAAAAATTAAAAATACACAATACATATGTGGCAGTTTAAAAAGAGGCTAATCATGTAAATACTCTCTCCATCTAATAAAATACTTCTATGTCTTTAGTATCTAAGAAATACCATGCAACCAACAATGTTAATTGCATATGTATGTGTATATGTTTTTTTGTTTGTTGTGATGGAGTCTTGCTCCGTTGCACAGGCTGGAGTCCTGTGGCATCATCTCAGCTTGCTGCAAGTTCTGCCTTCCTGGTCCACACACCATTCTCCTGCCTCAGCCTGGTGAGTAGCTAGGACTATAGGCGCCTACCACCACACCTGGCTAATTTTTTTGTATTTTTAGTAGAGACGGGGGTTTCACTGTGTTAGCCAGGATGATCTCGATCTCCTGACCTCATGATCTGCCCACCTCGGCCTCCCAAATTTTGCAGGGGTGAGCCACCTCTCCCAAACAATTTAGTAAATATTTTTAAATGAGGGGAATTATGCCACTTTATAGGAATGTGAAATCTGGGATATCCAACCATAAAAGTTGGCATATCTATGAGGAAAATACAAATAAATGAAGAGGATACTCTAAATACAACTGATGTAATATCCAAAATTTATTAGTTAAGAAAAAAGTCCAGAGACTAAGGGATCAGGCATTTCCAGTTGTGTGAAGTGAAGATAGAGGCTGTGAGCTAAGAAAATCCAAAATGCAGTAGTCATTTTTCAAATGGTTTTGGTGAAACTACAAGGCCTGGCACAGCTTTTATTTCCCGGCATCATGTTCTATACACAATTTGGTGCTTAATCCGTAAGAAAGGAATTTGGCCCTTTCTAACACATTTAATGAGGTGACTGTGTTTATTTGTTCAATAAGTATTTATTGAGAACCTACTAGACTCTACATACTGTTACAACATTAATCATTAAGTAAGTTGTTTCGGCAGAAAAATGTAGTATAGTCCAAAGCAGAAACAGTTGTAGAAACACTGAAACAGCGGCGAGAGGCTGGGAGAGTAACGCTGACTTCACAGGGGAATTGACTTCCTTTCTCTTTTCCCCAAGTAGATTCCAGGGGTATCTCTTCCCATAAATATTTACCACTTTAACCAGTCGTGAATCCGGGATCATAAACTAGAAAATTGTGGTAAACCACTACTACATTTTTAAAAAGAGTGTATTTATTCAGAAATGTCTAGATATCGTGGAATTATTCAGATATCTTTATACGGCCTCATACCACTTTAGTCTCTTTAAAGAATCGAGCTTTAAGGAGAAGGAGTGCCGAAGCACATCTTACGCCTGGAATAAAAACGATTTCTGACGTGCATGGTTTCCACACATCCCTGCTATGAAATTTCTCAGTAACTATCTTTATACAAGTCAGTGGCTCTACAAGTACAACATGGACGATATTTAAAAGGTAGAATTCTCCCAGCTGCCCGTGGCCTCCTCACTGACTTTTGGCAGTAATGTCAGTTGCAAGTGATCTGATTTTCCCCTTCAGTGTACCAAGGCACATTCTTTATCTCCAAGAATTCAGTCAAGCAACAAACTTCAGCTTGTTGGAAGAAAAAAAAAAAATCTAGGTTTTCTTCTTTAAAAGTATCATGAAAAATGTTTCCAGACTTGCAATTTGGGGGGGAAAAAACATATTTAATCCCTGTTGTAGTTACGAATACAGAAGGACAAACCATTCAGAAACTTTTATTCCTATCCCAGTTCTAGGTCTCATTTTGGGACAATCCAAATTAATTTCCACAATGCCTTAAATCATGATTTCCGTAAGATCATTCACATTACTAATAATGTGCTATTAATAAGGTTTTCCAATTGCTCACGGATTAAATTCAGTTTTCCAAGAACAATGCAAGATTTTCAGATTTTAAAATGACAATTTTATTGCCTAGCGAATGCTTTCATTGACTGTATCAATTTTACATTCTAGAATATAGAATATACAGAAGTAAAATATTTTTCTCAAAATATTTCATATTAAAATGGAGGATAGTCTTACAAATTGTAACACAAAGCCAGAATTTCTATAAGTAAATGACAGTAATATAAGAATTGGCAAAATAGAAAATTCTAATTTGCAGTAAAGTTAGAAAAGATACTCAAGTGTAATCATTATTATTATCCCCACTTGTTTGATTAGCCAACATTAAGTAGAAATATATCATCTACTTTTATTGAAAAGGCATTCTTTTTCTGAGGCATGTGCATTGTACCAGCTATTTTGCAATGTCTATTATCGTTTACAGAACATACATCTTTTTTTTTTTTTTTTGAGATGGAGTCTAGCTCTGTTGCCCAGGCTGGAGTGAAATGGGTTGATCTTGGCTCATTACAAGCTCCACCTCCCAGGTTCAAGTGCTTCTCCTGCCTCAGCCTAATGAGTAGCTGGGATTACAGGCGCCCATCACTATGCCCAGTTAATTTTTGTATTTTTAGTAGAGATGGGATTTCACCATGTTAGGTTGGTCTCAAACTCATGACCTCAGGTGATCCTCCCGCCTCAGCCTCCGCAAATCCTGGGATTACAGGTGTGAGCCACTACACCCGGCCAGAACATACATCTTTGACTTTACATCTTCACTTCTTGGGATGTATGACATAGAAATTAAGTCTCGTGTTTTAAAGATTTTTATACAATAGTGCTTAATCCAGCATTATTTATGGTGTTGAAACAATCAGAAACAATGGAAACGCCCTTTAGTGGGGAAATAGTTGAGGTTTATACACATCATGAAATATTATATACAGTCACTAAAAAGGAATGGTAGAATTTCACTTCCTGACGAAGACAGCTCCCTGATGCACTGTCAAGTGAGAAGAACAAATGCCGAGGAGTCAGCATAAAATGTATGAACCCTTCTAAAAGGCAAACAGCAACAGGAAATGTGTGTGTGTGTGTCTATTTTGGATGTAACTATACTGGAATGGAGAAAGCTGTAGCGAATCACACTAAGTTGGTAATCCTGGCTACCTGGTAAATTTAGTGCCTCAAGGGAGAAAGTTAAAAGAGAGCAAATGTATATATATATATATATATATGTATATGTATGTGTGTGTGTGTGTATATATATATATATTCTTGAAGAGTAAAAGAGAATACAAATCCTAACCATTCCAAATTTCTTCTTTATTCAATTTTGCCTTTCAGTGAACTATTTATTTATTTGTTTAAAGTACAGTTGCTTGCAGGAGGGACTTGCTGAAAACTCTAAGGATGTTGTGGTATGTAGACCTGGTTCTGTACCTGATCTGACTGTATGAGAGTCACTCAGCTTCTAGAGACCACAGCTTAGGGTCCCTGAGTCAATAGAAAGAACGTAGCTTTAGATTAAGATGGCTCTAAATTTGTGGTCTGGTTCTACCCCTTCCTGGATGTGTGAACTTGAACAAGGAAAAACAAAAACGGTAAAGCTGTTTACAATGATAAATGCACACGGAAGCAAATCTATGTATATGTTATTTTTATAAAAGTTATTTTTGTGAATATGTTTTCAAAAATCAAATTAAAAAACAGATTTACAGAAAAGAATGACCATCAAAAGTGTTATCATTGACTATAGGTAATTTTTATCTTTTCTTACTAAAAAAATTAAAAATGTTTTTCACAATTATATTTGTATAAATACACACTTATATTGTTTCCAGTTTTTAACACTATGAATAACACTGCATTAAACATTTTTGTACATAAATTATCATGTTTTATGATTAAGAGATGAGATGAATTAAAATCACTTTATAAATAATAGAAAAATAAGTTTGAACCCCATTGTTTTAACTTCAGTGATTTGAAGATATCATAAAATTCCCAAAGTAAATTTAATTTTAATATATAATGAAATTTAAATGTGTATGCTATTTTTAATGTACTAGAGGTATTAAAATATTAAGGTACAGTAAGGCAAATGTTTGATTCACTACCTTAAATTTCTAGTCACATAAGATCCTTCTGAAAAACATCGAGTCTCTGAAAGCCGGATGAAAGGGTAGAGCCACTAATGGCTAAATAACATGTACATTTCTCAACTTGCAGATATGTTATGAGAGTTTATTCATCCACTTTTTGTTTTAATATTGAAGATTTTGTTCAGACATAACAAATTGGATATGTGTATGTGTGAGGAGAACAGGTATCCATGCATCTTCATGGATGAAATAAGAATCTCTTTTTCTGTATTAATTTGTCTACTATCTTGATGAACAGTATATATGAAGGAATGATCTTTTCTTTGAGATGGAATCTGGCTGTGTCACCCAGGCTGGAGTACAGTGGCAAGATCTCCGCTCGCTGCAACCTCCATCTCCCAGGTTCAAACAATTCTCCTGCCTCAACCTCCCAAGTAGTTGGGACTACAGGACCACGCCACCACGTGCAGCTAATTTTTGTATTTTTATTAGAGATGGGGTTTCACCATATTGCCCAGGCTGGTCTCAAACTCCTGACCCCGTGATCCACCGGCCTTGACCTCCCAAAGTGCTGGGATTACAGGCATGAGCTACGCTGCCTGGCCACGGAATGACCTTTTTAAATTACATCCAACAAAATATGAGTGCCACCTGATTTTTAGGAAACCATCATCGAACAGGAAGACTCTCCTTTTTAGTTTAAATGTGCTGTGCATTCTGGAATTAGGATGGAAGCATTTTGCTTGGACAGCATGAGAACTCTGGACAGCTCAATGTCTGGGCCACGACTACCAGGCATGACACTTTCTGACACAGCCAGAGAATGCCTGTCAAAAGGAGAGCCTACTGGAGTTGGGAAAAGTGACTGCCTTTCTCATCTACGCTCATTGATTTTGTTTGCTGTCCCACATCATACTTCACTGAATGGCGACATTGAAGAAAGAAGTCAGTGACATGGTTGGGATTCTTATTCTCTTTTACTCTTCGGAATATTTTTTCTTAATAAATGGAGTTGAAGGGAGTGTTCGATGGTGAGGGGTTTGGAAAATGGGGATGACAAAGACTGCTCTACAGTTGTATAAAGAAGAAGAGAACGTAGAGTAGAGAATTTCATGATACAAATAATCGAGCAAGCTACAGATTAGCCCATGTAGAAAAATCAGTCTCTCATCTAGACAGTATTCCTTCTTCCTGCATTTTGTGTGTCTGCTTTTGAGTGATTTTTTTTTTAATCTAGGAGCTGAGGTTGTTGAGTTTCTAATAGAGACCATGTTTGCTTGGCTCCTTCACAACCTATGGAAAACGTGGACTGTTGTAAACTTTAATTCCACCCAACAGAGCCCCAAGTCTCCAGTCAGCCCTCAAAATAGTGACCAGGAATAAAATACGAATAAAAAGATCAATTGTTTTGGTTGTGTTAACAAAGTCATTTATTCTCAAAAAAGAAAATAAAATGTTTTTCTGTGCTCCAGTCATGCTGCGTGATTGGTTTTTATCTCACTATCACATGCACTGCACGAGGAGCAGATTGTACCCACATGTTTAAAGAAATTCTGTTTAGCTGATAAAACTAGTTTACCTTGAAAACTAGTACAGTAAGTCTGTGTGAAAAGATACCTGTCATGGCATCAGAATGTTCCCTTCCTGCTACTTTACCCAAATGTTGCACTGCTAGTAGGTCTGAGGGTGGAGACTGCCCTCTCCACTCCCCAGTCCATATCCCCAACACACACACCATCACTCTCTAGTGGAAATAGTTTATGGCTAGTAGCACCTTCTTCCAGATGGATCAGACAAATCTATTTACAATTAATGTAATTACCCCCGGAAATTTAGACAGACTTAGGAGTCTCTGCTGTAGTGTTATAAGAAAAAACCAAACTATTTTTTCTGTTCTTACACTCAACCTGCAATCCTAAATACTTCATGTCTGGTTGCCAAAATGAATGTGTGAATTTTTCCCCATTAACAACCAATCAATTAATTCTCCAGCAGACATTGGCTGGGTATCCTACAACGTAACTCAATCCTGACACTATTTACCTGAAATTAGCCTCAGATCCCACAGGTGGAGGGCTCAGTCCCCAAGACTGTCTTCCCCTTCAAATGACAGTCACAAGCACCCGGTTGTGATCTATGCTTCTAACTGAGTGGCTATAAGTTGGGGTCTCCACAATCCCGTCTTCAGTTAGATTAACTTGCTAGGACAGCTCACAGAATTCAGGGAAACACATTACTGATGTTTACCAGTTTATTGCAAAGGATATTACAAAGTCTGCAGAACAGCCCTATAGGACAAATGCATAGGCAAGGTACTCGGGAGGAGGTGTGGAGCTTCTGTGCGCTCTCTGAGCACAACACCCTTCAGATGCCTCCCTGTGTGTAGCTGTCCAGAAGCTCTCTGAACTCAATCCTTTGGGTTTTTATGGAAAGTTCATTACGTAGACATGATTGATTGTATCATTGACCACTGGTGACCAAGTCAACTTTCGATCCTCTTCCTAACCTGGAGGTTGGGGGTGGGGCTGAAAATCCCAACCACGGATCAGTCTTTGGTCTTTCTGGTGACTGTGTCCCATCCTGATGTTAGTTAGGGGTCCTTAACCACCAGTCATCTCATTGGCATACAAAGGACATTGTCGTGTCTCTGGAGATTCCAAGGGTTTTAAGAGCCATGTGCCAGGAAACAGGGGCAGAGAACAAACATATACTTATTACCACAATAACCACAGTCTCATCCTTCATTTAATGAAATCAGGTTATGTTTTCTCTAGTGTAGGACTAAGACATGTTAACAAGGGGAATGGACTCTTCTTACATGGGATTAGACTGTTTTGTCTTAGAGAAAAATATAGACATTTGCTGGTTGTGTTGACAGCATCCTTAGACGTTCCTGTCTAGGTGTTACTAACAGTGACCCACCTCAGTGCACGGCAAAAAGTGTCTATTTGTCACATTCATCACTAATCGTTGGCCTAACTGTCATAGCATGCGTGACAGAAATGCTCTGCAGTCATTGAGCCGATAGCCCCAGCGGAAGCCTGCGGAGTGGGCAGGCTTGGCCGATCTGCAGTGAAGGGTGGAGAGGGCAGGAGGCTGGCATTCTACCCTGGGGTGCCCTGACTCGTGACATACAATAATGATGTGACCAACCATTTGTCACTAATAATATTTAAAGTGCTAAAATTTATAAACACTTTATTTTTTAATTATTAATTACAGACATGCAAAGGTGTGAAAGTGACTATGAAGTAATTCGCAGTCACTAGCATTACAACATTTTGAATGGTGGGGGAAGGGTAGAAGAAGAGGGAAGGGAAGAGTCTGAGGAAGCAGCGAGAGGATCATGCCCAAAGCTTTTCGATTTTTTAAAAATCACATTTTTTTTCCTAGATATTCAAGGTACCAAGCTCTTTTCATAATTATAACACACATTAAAAGACCTGAGTGATATAAGCAAGGTCATAAGGCAGTAACAGAGTAGAAAATAATGATGATGACAATTGGAAAAAAGGAAGTAGAGTTAATATTATTTGAAGATAATATTGTTGTTTACTTTGAAAAACCAAGAGAATTAATGGAAACTTGTGTATACCAGGGAGGATATATTTTCTGTATTGTCATCATAACCACCAAATTGGGTTCTGGTACTATTTTATTTTATTTTATTTTTATTATTTTTTTTTTTGAGGCGGAGGCTTGCTCAGTCACCCAGGCTGGAGTGCAGTGGCAAGATATCTGCTCACTGCAAGCTCTGCCTCCCAGGTTCATGCCTTTCTCCTGCCTCAGCCTCCTGAGTAGCTGGGACTACAGGCGCCCACCAGCACGCCCAGTTAATGTTTTATATTTAGTAGAGATGGGGTTTCACCATGTCAGCCAGGATGATCTCGATCTCCTCACCTAGTGACCTGCCCACCTCAGCCTCCCAAAATGCTGGGATTACAGGCATGAGCCACCGTACCCGTCCAAGCACTATTTTATTTTTGAAACATAGGCATGGGATGTTCTAAAATAAGGGAAACATTAAATACAAATGAATCTCATCATCTTTTTTTTTTTTTTTTTTGAGACGGAGTCTTGCTCTGTCACCCAGGCTGGATTGCAGTGGCCGGATCTCAGCTCACTGCAAGCTCCTCCTCTTGGGTTCACGCCATTCTCCTGCCTCAGCCTCCCGAGTAGCTGGGACTACAGGCACCCGCCACTTCGCCCGGCTAGTTTTTTGTATTTTTTTTAAGTAGAGACGGGGTTTCACCATGTTAGCCAGGATGGTCTCGATCTCCTGACCTCATGATCCGCCCGTCTCGGCCTCCCAAAGTGCTGGGATTACAGGCTTGAGCCACCGCGCCCGGCCAAATCTCATCATTAATTTGGAGCTAGGCTAAGGAATTTACACTTGAGGGAATCAAGCCTCAGAGAGGTTAAGCAATTTGCCAAACATCAAAAAGCCAATATGCAGCTGAGCCATGATTTGAATCCAAGTCTGACTGACCCCAGGGTCGTTCTGACAGCACAAAGCTGGGGCTTGGTGGAAAATAACTTTTTTCATTTTCCAACTGCTTTATTATTTTTAATGTATTTTTTTAAAAATGTGTGCTGTTCAATCCAATAGAACTGCTATTGTAAGGTCTAATAAAAATTAATAAAAAACATTTCATAAGACTCAGCAAATTCTTATAATGCAGCTGAAACCCTATTTCTGTCTAAACTTGTTTATAATTTTTTTTGTGGGTGTGACGGTGTTTCACTCTTGTTGCCCAGGCTGGAGTGCAGTGGTGCGATCTCAGCTCACTGCAACTTCCACCTCCCATGTTCAAGCCATTCTCCTGCCTCAGCCTCTGGAGTAGCTGGGAATACAGGTGCCCACCACTACTGGCTAATTTTTGTATTTTTAGTAGAGACGGGGTTTCGCCATGTTAGCCAGGCTGTTCTTGAACTCCTGACCTCAGGTGATCTGCCTGCCTCAGCCTCCCAAAGTGATGGGATTACAGGCGTGAGCCACCGCACCCAGCTCTCATGATTTTTAATAATGGAGTAATATATTATTATTATTATTGGGGACAGGGTTTCACTCTGTCACCCAGGATGGAGTGCAGCGGAGCTATCTCATCTGATTGCAACCTTGACTTCCTGGGTTCAAGCCTCAACTTCCAGAGTAGCTGGACTACAGGTGCACACCAGCACACCAGGCTCATTGTTGTATTTTTTGTAGGGATGGTGTTTCCTCATGTTGACAAAGCTAGTCTTCAATTCCTAGACTCAAGCAATCTGCCTACCTCAGCCTCCCAAAGTGCTGGTATTACAGGCATGAGCCACTGCATCCAGACTATTATATTGCTTTTAATCTTATTAAAACTTTGACCCACAATATGCCTTCTATTGCATTCAGGAAATAAAAATAGTAATATTTGGACCTAGGAAATAACCCTTCCTACTCTTACTTTCCTTTACATCATGGTAAGATACCTTTTTTTGCTCTTAATGTAATGAATTTTAAACATGCCTATGCATTCTTGCAGTGATTTCTAATAATGCTTGCTGTATGGGTTATTTACTGCTGTGAACCAAACTGCACCAAAACCACCATGTTGTATTTCTGCTAGTTCTGTAGGTCAACAGGGCATTTGTTCTGCTCACCTCCCCTGGGCTGACTCCAGTGGCGCAGGCTGCAGGCAGCATGGCTTGAAGTGAAGGTCTGATGGGTGACTCTCATATTTCTGAGGCTAAGTTTCAAGGCTGAAATGACTGAGACAGCTAGGAGTTTCTCTCCATGTGGTCTTCATTCTAGGCTTCTTCACATAGTGTCAGAAACACTCCAAGAAAATAATATTGGAAGCCACAGGTATGAGTCCAGGGTTTAGAAGACATGCAATATTACAGATTATTTGATGACAGGAAATTACAAGGTCCTTCCAAGTTAAGAGACAGGGAAGTATTTTCCACCTCTTGATGGAAGCTGAAATGGAGTTACGGTCACAGTTAAGGAACCACACTTGAAATAGTCAGAGTATTCACATACTGCAGTGGTAAGACCCATAATAATATGAGAGGCAGAGTCATCACACTTGAAATAGTCAAATTATCCACATACTACAGGGGTGAGACCCATAATAACAGGACAGGCAGATTCATGCAGAAAAAAGAGCATAAAACGTGGAGGGCAAACGCATGACATCAAGCCCCAGTTTCCCCACTAGATACGCATTTGTAAGCAGTGACTTCAACTGTGTATGGCTTAAACCTAATTCACCTCAGCTGTATAAAGAGATCTTTCCTCCCTCACAGCATGGCCATGATAATTAGGTTCCATTGCATCACCTCAGCTGTATAAAGGGATCTTTCCTCCCTCACAGCATGGCCATGATAATTAGGTTCCATTGCATGCACAGAAAGAATTGTAGAGGATTAAGTACGGAGTTAATATGACATATTCCATAAATAACAAGGTGATCATTGTTTATTTCCCTAGACATCTTCTCAGGACATCTTAGGAAGAGCCCTGTTAAGGCTGTGTGAAACATTTTCATGAGCCACAGGAGGCGAGAGTGAGATTTTATGCAAATATTCAGATATTAAAAAGTGATTGCTAGATCCTGTATATTACTACTAATAAAGAGTGGTCAGGCAAAATGGTCCATGAAAACGTAAATTTGTGGTAATTCACATAAATTATGACGAGAGCTTTAGATGTCCACAGGCTGTAAGTAGGGTGTTCCAAGCTGAATTTACCTCTTTTCCAAAGAACAAGGATTTAGCAGCAGATTGCTAGATTACATCCAAACAAATCAGAGAACAACTTGCCCAATTGCTTTGTGATTAAATTTCAAACAATTGATTCAGTTAAACAAGAGGCTATAACTTCAATTTCCCTTTTGAGTTAAGTTTATTATTGCTTTTATTAGAAAACAAATGGTACAAACTTTCTGGACCATAGAAGATCAGCAGTATTTTTTCCTTCCCTGGCAGAACGGAGAATAAAGGTGCAACTTGGAAACAGCCCAACTTACTTAACCTTCAGAAGACCAGATGCACGTGTATAACATTAATGCTGCTGAAATTTGCAGTTGTCTCTGCTCCTAAGGCAGGTCTCACTCACTGCTGACATTGAGTTACAGAGCAATGAGGCTTGCAAAGAAAGGCAAATTCAAGTTTTATTGGTACAAAGAGAGCGACACTGCAAACTAATGACTTCTGTCCCTTTAAATTATGGCTGGTAGGGATTTGCTCCAGCAAGGCAATCTCTTTCAAATAGCCCATCAAGATCCCCTCGACTGCCATAAGCGTCAGCACCCGCCTGCTCCTTGCCTGGACCATCTCTCTGGGGGCAACGTCCATGCCTCTGACTTTGGGCTAAGTTCTCACTGGAAACATTACAAGGTTTACAGGGGATTGGTGACTTCGTATCTTTTTACTACATTTGTTTTTAGGTAAAATTTGTGAGCCTTTCTCAAAAACTAATGGAGGATGTAAATTTCTCACTGGTCTGAGACCACAGCTTATAAAGGGAATTTATACTCAGTGCAGCTCTGTCCTCACCCAGCGCCCTCCCGGTTCCAGGCATTCCATTTGTCACACTGACCGTTTCCCCACTGAAGCACCCCCATTTCCATTCTTTCACATTTTTCCCGAGTCTTCCCCTAAGTTCTCTAATTTCGATATAATTTATCTCCTTCATTGGGAGTTACCTCAGGTTGTAACTCAACTAAAAGATTAAACTATTTTAAAACAATGTCTGAGTGGCTAATGTTGATATGATATCTTTTTTTTTTTTTTTTTTAAATCAGGATCAGTTCTGCCACCCAGGCTGGAGTGCAGTAGCACGATCTGGCTCATAGCAGGTTCAACCTCCTAGTCCCAAGTGATTCTCCCACGTCAGCCTCTGGGGTAGATGGAACTACAGGCCTGTGCCACCATACCCGACTAATTTTTTAAAAATTATTTTTAGAGATAGGGTTTCACTATGTTGCCCAGGCTTGTCTCAAGCTTCTGGGCTCTCACCTCAGCTTTCTAAAGTGCTGAGATTACAGGTGTGTGCCACTACACCCGGCCTGATGTCAATTTTTAAAATAAATTTGTTGAACTCTGGGCCAAACCTTAACCTAGTATTCACAAAACAAACCTCCAAGCATTTCCCCAAATGAAGAAGGAAGTGGGAATTCGGCCTTAATCAGTGTGGCACACGGTCTCATTCCCATTCACGTCTGCATCATGATTCTTTCAAGCCCTCAGCTTCCCCGCTTGGGATTTCTACAGCTCCCGGGATCGTGGGCACACGTGTTCTGGGCAGAAGCCCCCTGTGTCACTCTCTTGCTGGGGCTTTCTCTGCCTGGTATCCGCTTCTCATGAAGCTGCTGAACAGGCACAGGCTCAGTGAGGTTTCTGTAAGGAGTGGCCCTGGTGAGAAAGCCACCGTCAGTGCCCAGGGGGCTAGCCGCTGTGCCATGAAGCCCACCGCCCCTGCCTGGGCCTAGGTCTTCCTTCATTACCAGGGTACGCCCAGTATTACTTACACCAGAGTCCCACAGTCACCTAAATGAACGAGGCTTCACCCTCAGGCCCTCAGCTCCCAATCTCTCATAGGCAACTGAAAAGAAAAATATACATCTCAAAAATACGCAACAGTGTTCAGTCCCAGAACAAGCCCAATCTTTACTTATAAGAAAATAAAAGCTCTCTCAAGGGTACAAAATAAAATGCAGCTCAGCATGATACACAGATGACATTTTCCATTATTACACAGAGCAATATTTTCCTTGGGACCAGAGCATTTCAGAGCGATGTCTTTCTTACTGTGGTCTCTGAGGTATATTTGCATAACTGAAGATCTGGTCATGGACGCATCCTTCTAATCCCTCAAAGGCAGAGTCTGCAGAGCTGTCTTCAAGCCTTTGTTCCTTATAAGACAGGAATCTGCATTTTTCTTTATCTTCCATATCAATGTTTCAAAAATCTCAAGGCCCAGTTGTAGCTGGAACTCATGCTCAATGAACTGGGAGTGAGCTGCTTTTGCCTTCAGCAACCTCTGCAAGGAGAAAGCAAGTTGCCTGGAAGTGGAAACTGAGGCTTCAGAGAACAGCACACCACACTGTATTGGGAGGCCTCACTGCATGCTTTTATGTCTTCCCGACAACTGTGAATGTAGCTCCTGGACCACACAGGGTACTGCTGAGTACTGAGGACAGAGGCAGCTTCACCCGTGTGAAAACAGGGGGCAGGTAGAAAGTATGGAATCCGCCCTCTTCCAGTCCAGAAACATCTTTAGCGCCTCTCCCCTTTCCAGCTTCTCCAGCCGTTGTGGGGGCTCAGCAGCTCTAACACTTCCCTGCTACTCACTGATGCCAGGAAAGTGACTGCAGTATCCACTCAGGGTAACTGGCATCGTTAACCACATGCTTTTGCCTCTGTTCTCCCCTCCCCATCGTGCTGAATTCAGATATTGAACTCATGCTTTTGCTTAAGAAAAATCTGATTATCTGATTATCTTTTGTTAAAATACAACCATATACAGAGTACAAGCCTCTGTGCATTTGTGTGCTAACTCTCAGAGATTCAACTAGGATTCTTAGTGAACTATTCATACACACATACACACACACACACACACACACTTTAAAGAACTGTTTGCTAAAAAAGTTCTTTCTCTTTGGCCTTAAAATTGTTATGATATGAAGCACTTTCACATGAATACATTAAATTAGTGTATTCAGAGAAAAGGCTTTGCTTTGTTTTTGCTTCTCTTGGTAAGTCTTTTTGATGATGTTCACTGCACAGGGCAGGGGACTGTGTAGAATGCGAGAAGTTAACACAGGAGCCGCCAAGATCTAATGCTGTATGGTTGTTGAGACATTCAGCTGTCAGTGGACAGAGCATTCAATAGAGTTAAGTAGAACTAAGTGCCTTCTTTTTTTATTTTAATCTAATGAATGAAAGCAGAGGAAAAAAGCACAACTAAAAAGAGCAAATCTGCATGTCACCAACCAAAACAACGGGGTTAGTATATTTCCAGGTAGTTGAAATGCTTCTTCTTATTATTTAGAGATATGTTCCATCAATGCCTAGTTTATTGAGAGTTTTTAACATGAAGGGATGTTGAATTTTATCGAAGGCCTTTTCTGCAGCTATTCATACAATCATGTGGGTTTTGACAGTATTTCTGTTTATGTGATGGATTACATTAATTGATTTGTGTATGTTGAACCAACCTTGCCTCCCAGGGATGAAGCTGACTTGATTTTGGTGGATAAGTTTTTTGATGTGTTTCTGGATTCAATTTGCCATTATTTTATTGAGGATTTTTGCATCAATGTTTATCAGGGATATTGGCCTAAAGTTTTCTTTCCTTGTTGTGTCTTTGCCAGGTTTTGGTAAGAGGATGATGCTGGCCTCATAAAATGAGTTAGGGAGCAGTCCCTCTTTTTTATTGTTTGTAATAGTTTCAGAAGGAATGATACCAGCTCTTCTTTGTATCTCTGGTAGAATTCGGCTGTGAATCTGTCTTGTCCGGGGCTATTTTTGGTTGGTAGGCTATGAATTACTCCCTCAATTTCAGAACTTATTATTGGTCTATTCAGGGATTTGACTTCTTCCTGGTTTAGTCTTGGGAGGGTATATGTGTCCAGGAATTTATCGATTTCTTCTAGATTTTCTAGTTTATTTGAGTACAGGTGTTTATAGTATTCTCTAATGGTAGTTTCTATTTCTGTGGCATCAGTGGTGATAGCCCCTTGACCATTTTTTATTGTGTCTATTTGGTTCTTCTCCCTTTTCTTCTTCATTATTCTACCTGGTGGTCTATCTTTTTTTTCCCCAGAAAAAACCAGCTCCTGGATTCATTGATTTTTTGAAGGGTTTTTCGTGTCTCTATCTCCTTCAGTTCTGCTCTGATCTTAGTTATTTCTTGTCTTCTGCTAGATTTTGAATTTGTTTCCTCTTGCTTCTCTAGTTCTTTTAATCATGATGTTAGGGTGTTGACTTGAGATCTTTCCAGCTTTCTGATGTGGACATTTAGTGCTATAAATTTCCCTCTTAACACTGCTTTAGCTGTGTCCCAGAGATTCTGATATGTTGTCTCTTTGTTATCATTGGTTTCAAAGAACTTATTGATTTCTCCCTTAATATCATTATTTACCCAGCAGTCATTCAGAAGCAGGTTGTTCAATTTTCATGTAGTTGTGTGGTTTTGAGTGAGTTGCTTAATCTGAGTTTTAATTTGATTTCACTGTGGTCTGAGAGGCTGTTTGTTATGATTTCCATTCATTTGCATTTGACAAGGAGTGGTTTTTTTTTTTTCCAATGATGTGGTCAATTTTAGAATATGTGCCATGTGGCACTGAGAAAAATGTATATTCTGTTGATTTGGAGTGCATAGTTCTGTAGATGGCAAAACCCTGTCTCTAAAAAAATACAAAAATTGGCCAGACATGGTGGCATGTGCCTGTAGTCCCAACTACTTGGGAGGCTGAGGTGGGAGGATCACTTGAGCCCAGGAGGTCGAGGCTGTAGTGAGCTATGATTGCACCACTGCACTCATCTGGCAACAAAGAAAAACCCTGCCTCAAAAAATAAAAAAATAATAAAAATTAAAAAGATGGCAACAAAGTAGTACAAATACAGTTGATATTAATCCAACTATACCTGTTATTACCTTGAACATCAATGGTCTAAATGTACCTATTAAAAGACAAAGATTATCACAGTGGATCAAAAAATAAGACCCAAGTATATGTCTACAAGAAACTACAAGAAACTGACTTTAACTATAAAGACATATAGATTAAAAGTAAATAGGTGGGCCAGGCACAGTGGCTCACGCCTATAATCCCAGCACTTTGGGAGGCTGAGGAGGGTGGATCACCTGAGATCAGGAGTTCAAGACCAGCCTGGCCAACATGGCAAAACCACATCTCTACTAAAAGTACAAAAATTAGCTGGGTATGGTGGCGGGCGCATGTAATCCCAGCTACTTGGGAGGCTGAGACAGGAGAATCAATTGAACTGGGAGGCGGAGGTTGCAGTGAGCCAAGATCGCGCCATTGCACTCCAGCCTGGGCAACAAAGAGCTAAACTCCGTCTCAAAAAAAAAAAAAAAAAGGGAAATAGGTGGAGAAAGATACACCATACTAGCACTAATCAAAAGAAAGCAGGAGTAACTTTGTGAACTTCAGGCAGAGCAGACTTCAGAACAAGGAAAGTTACCAGGAGTAAAGAAGAAGAATATTATGTGACGATAAATGGTTCATTTCTCCAAAAAGATGTAACAATGCTTAACAGGCAGGAGCCTAACAACAGAGCATCAAAACATGTGAGGCAAAAAACTGATAGAAATGCAAGGAGAAATAGACGAATCCACTATTACCATTGGAGACTTCAAAAATAGATGAATATGGATAAAATATATTTCTATTTTTTCTTATTTTTAAACCTTTCTATAAGATTGATATTTTCAAAGAAAACACTCCCATTATCTATAAGGCACCACATATTGGAGGTTACACGTACACACACACATACACATATATATATACACATTTGTATTTGTATTTTTTTTTATTTTTCCTGAATATAGTATCTACATCGTACAGGCTATAGTCATTAGAGAGATGTCTGTTTTGACTTAAGTTGGACAAAGCTCACTATGGGGAACTGCGAGGCATCCTAGGGCATAACTCACCCAAAGGACATGAAAACTGTAGAGTCATAGCAAGTTTAAGCAAGTGAAAATGTGTAGAGATCCTGAGTACAGCGTGGTGTCTGATACAGAGCTCTAACGGGATAAGCAGATGCTATTAATAGAAACCTAAGGCAGCTGTTCCCTAAAACTCTCTGTGACATTGGCATCCTGGATGCCTTGCCCAGGGGAGCTCTGACAGAATGCGAGAGAAATGCAGGTCCATCCCACCCTCCCCTAACACGACAACGCCCCGCAGCTTCAGAGAGTCATAGCTGAATCAGGGGACAGAGGGTTCTGGTGCCCAGTGGATGGCAGAAAGGGGAGAAGAAAGGAAATATGGGGCATTGTGTGATAGCTAGTAACACAGTCGGCCGTACTTGCTTGAATCACTCGCCAACTCTGAAAACTCTGAGCACTGGGGAATAAAGTCCAGTAGTGGCCACAATTACAGCCCCATTTAATACTCACAGGCGGATGACCTCCAGCGAAGGTTAGTGCATACACTGGATGTGAAGTCTACACCTCCACATTTTCCTATGAAAAAGGCAACTGATGCCCCAGTCAAGACGCAGGCCCAAAATCGCCATGTAAAATACAGGCAGATTTTCTTAAATTTTCGTTTTATATTTATAAACACAAAGGCCTCAAGCCAAACAGAAAATCAATGTAAAACGAGAAGGTGAACACAAGTCTCCTGCTTTTACAATCAAGTATTCTGCCCGGAGAACACTGCTTTAGGGAACATAAATAAAAAACAATGAAAGCTATTCATCAAACAGACACCACCCCTCCTCCCTTCGCAAGAACTGCACTGAAAGGAAACTGCTTTCTCTGTCAGGGATCACACCAACACCGACCAAAGGAAAGAAGAAAAACTCCTCAGCTTTGTATCACCTACCTGTGGGGAAGCTTTTAGAAAGATGCTTCCTTAGACTAATATTAGTTGGGGAATGAGAATAAGGAAAGCTTGGAGAGAGGGAGACGGTAGTTTAAAAATATTAGGATAAGTAATTAAAAAATATTGAAAAGAGTACTTCATTTGAGAAGAAAGAAAAAATAAGAAAAAGGAGAAATAGAAAATAAGATTATAAAGAAATTAATTTACCATGCCCTGGCTTTCTTTAAATTGATATTCTATTTAGACTGCCCATTGCAAACCAACAAAAAGAGAAAGGAAGGAAACTAAAGTTTTGGCAAGACAGTACTCTTTAGTGTGCTAGAAGTAATATTCAAATATCTTGCTGAAAAACTAACGAACTAGTGAGGCAAGAGTGGGGGCTTCTTTCTGCTCCCTGTGACTCTGCCTGAGGATTCATAAAAGAGCAAAGGGCCACTCCTGAAGTTTCCCCAACGATGAAATAACCACACACACCCATATTTAGAAATCAAATGTTATTTCTTTGTGAGTTCAATTTATAAAATTAGTAATTCGACACACATTTACTAAGAAGGCCTGACTTATTTTTTTTTAAATGTTGCTTTTCCTTAGAAGTTAAGGGTTAAACATATCTACAAGGAAATCTGAAACATGATTTTACTAAAATTTTATATATCCATCTTGTAACCTACCATTTGGCCATGAAGATACTCTAACGCAGATAAGGTTAAATAAACTTGCAATGTCCCGTTGGGTTGTTCATGTAAGGATGCTGGGCTCACCGAGCAGCTGTCTAACATCCTCCTCTAGTAACCATCTGACACTCTGGAGTTATTGACCATTGCTGATGAAAAGCAAAGAAGGAGAAAGTCAGCCCACTAAACACACACGGTGTCCTGCCTTTACCTGGGCCCTAACACACCCTTAGTTCTATCATCTATACCACACACGCCACACCCTCCTACCGTCAATAACTCTCCTTCCCTAGAAAACCTTTCACAAAACTTTAATATTGGCTCCTTTTAAAAATGCCATCTAAGACTCTTTTCTTGCAGAAAATAAGCCCACCTCTTTTGGGGGGAAAATAAGGTCAGTAGGGAAGATCCTGCGCGTCTCTGGGGCTTCTCCTTCTCCATCTCCCTCTATTAAAAAGGGTTCGGCGGGGCGTGGTGGCTCATGCCTGTAATCCCCGCACTTTGGGAGGCCGAGACGGGCGGATCACGAGGTCAGGAGATCCAGACCATCCTGGCTAACACGGTGAAACCCCGTCTCTACTAAAATTACAAAAATTAGCCGGGCGCGGTGGCGGCGCCTGTGGTCCCAGCTACTCGGGAGGCTGAGGCGGGAGAATGGCGGGAACCCGGGGGGCGGAGCTTGCAGGGAGCCAAGATGGCGCCGCTCACTCCAGCCTGGGCCACAGAGCGAGACTCCGTCTCAAAAAAAATAAAAATAAAAATAAAAATAAAAAGGATTCATATTGGTATCTTCTTGGTTGACATTTCTCTTCAGCCCTGGGACGTTGTTGGTAGCCATTTTCTGTTACACAAAATGGAAAACAGAGAACATTAATTCACAACTAGAGAGAAAAATGGAGCAGAGGTACAGAGATGAGCAGGAATGAGAAGGAAAGTCTTCTCCAATTCCCTTTAACATTGCTGTCCTCAGTTTCCTTTTGTTCATAATTTCCAACTCAATTCCAGGCTGTTCCAGAATCCTTCTCAAAATATTTCATCTTTTGTTACTTGGTTTCGGATGCATGACACACAATATCTTAACTACCATGGCCACTGTAAAATGTTCTACGTTTAGGAAATGTTACATGTTGAATTTTATTCTCCAAAAGATATGCCGAAATCTTAATCCCCAGGACCTGTGAATGTGGTCTTATTTGGGAATAAGGTCTTTGACGATGTAATCAAGTTATGATGAGGTCAGACTGAATTAGGATGGGCCCTAATTTAGTGTCTGGTGTTTGAATAAGATGAGGAAAATTAGGACACAGACACACAGGAGAATGCCAGGTAAAAACACAGGAAGAGACACCCAGAGGAAAGACAGCAGAATGGTGACAGACATGGAGATGGGAGCAATGCACCAAAAGCTGGGAACGTCAAGGATTGCTGGACATTGCCAGAAACTAGGAGAGTGGGGAGCAAAAGTGACCTCACCTTGATGTCAGTCTGCCACGGTGACTTCTGATCAACCCCAGTCCCATGAATGCCTCCTGATTCCCACTTTACTTACTTTGCCTTGTGTAAATGTCAACCTTGGCATTATTGCACAAATCATAGGCTGTGACATACCTGGTGTTCCTGCCTCTTCTGGAGGACTGCCTTTAGTTGTTCATACAGAGGACATATACCTTTTCCCTATGAGCCCTGGGTCTGGGGGTAACAGGTGCAGAGATCCACCTGTTTTGCTGCCACTCAAGACCATGCTTCTGTCTGCAAGTTCTCCGATAAGTCACCCTCTACTGACAAGCTGGATTTGTCTGCCTTGTTCTTTGGTTTCTCAGCTGCTTTGGCATTGGGAGACCACTTTCCATATACAGTCCTTCCACAGAACAGAGAGAGACACGGAACAGATTCTCCGTCAGTGTCTCCAGGAGGAACCAACCTTGCCCACACCTTGACTTTGAACATCTATCTGCCAGAACTGTGAGAGAAAACATTTCTCTCGTTTCAACCACCAGGTTTGTGGAACTTTTGTTATAGCAGCCCTAAGAAACTAACACAGGAGACATATTAAGAAGGTTTTCTGCTGGGACCCTGAGACTAAAGGTCAAAGTGACAGGCTCAAAGGAAAGTCACAGATCTGGCAAGTAGAAGGCCTAGTCCTGTGATATTTCTCGGATGTCATAAAACTATTACATATAAATGACTCCAGTTGAATTTCATATATCTGTAGATTAGTCTTTGACCTCCTGCTTCTAGGTAATAACTAGTTTATCTTTATTTTAATCAGTCAAGTTTACCAAGAAATAAAATTATTAAAAACAAATATGTGAAGCAAGAGGGTATAATGTAGAATGCTATCACTGTCACATATGACATTCTGTGAAACCTCAAGGCAGTACTTGGTGGTGACGATATTATAGGCACTATTGCCTAAGCGATTACTTTGAAAACAAACCAAGCCTTGCTGAATCTTTAAGGCTGTTTGTCTCATTTTCTGATGGATTTTAGATTTTATTAAAGTGTTAAAGTTTTTCTTTTTCATGAGAACACAAGGCATATTAATGTTATGAGGGATATAGGCTGGACGTGGTGGCTCACACCTGTAATCCCAGCACTTTGGGAGGCCGAGGTGGGTGGGTCACAAGGTCAGGAGTTTGGGACCAGCCTGGCCAACATGGTGAAACCTCCTCTCTACTAAAACTACAAAAATTAGCCAGGTGTGGTGGCGGGAGCCTGTAATTCCACCTACTAATGAGGCTGAGGCAAGAGAATGGCTTGAACCTAGGAGGCAGAGGTTGCAGTCAGCCGAGACTGTCCATCACACTCCAGCCTGGGTGACAAGAACGAGACTCCTTCTCAAAAAAAAAAGTTATGAGGGATACAAATACAATGAAAGTAGAGGACAACCATTGCTTGTGTGCAGGTTCTATACCAAACATTATGCTAAGTACTTTTATGTCCTTATGTCTAATCTATGTAGTACATATTATTATTCCAACTTTATTTTATTATTTATTTATTTTTGAGAATGAGTCTCGCCTTATTGCCCAGGCTGGAGTAGAGTGGTGTGATCTCAGCTCACTGCAACCTCCGCCTCCCGGGTTCAAGCCATTCTCCTGCCCCAGCCTCCCAAGTAGCTGGGATTACAGGTGTCCACCACCATGCCCGGCTAATTTTTGTATTTTTAGTAGATGGAGTTTCACAATGTTGGCCAGGCTGGTCTTGAACTCCTGACCTCAAGTAATCTGCCTGCCTCAGCCTCCCAAAGTACTGGGATTACAGGAATGAGCCACCGCATCTGGCTATTCCCACTTTAGAAAGACCCTGGGTCTCACAAAGGGTATGTGATTGACCCTAAGTCACATAGTAAGTGGTAGACCTGAGTGAAGTGACTGCCTGAAGCCACAACCAACACCCATTCCATTCTACTGAGCTGACTTGGCACTTGCAATCAAGGCCAGAACTTAACACACAGACTTCCTGCTCAAGAGCAAAATGGAATAATCTAAATGTCGGTTTAAGAAGGAAAGTCATCACAGCACAGAAAAACCAGAAAGGGTGTTATGAATAGACTAGATTCTTGAAAAGTTCTTGGACAGTAGCAGATGAGATGAGATTGATTTTTAAAGAAAAGATGAGGCCATAGCCCAAGACAGCAGAGAAAAATGTGGGTTTGCCCCACTCTGGGGTAAATCCATAAAAGGAAAAATATACGGCTATGACATAGGGTGACCAGGGGATGATTTAATAAAGAGACTTTTGGAGACAGTTGTCTCCCTTCTCTGTATGCACACAGAACGTCTGGTAGACATTACTCGTGACCTCAAAAACCCCATTACATGCTCTCTGAGGAAACGAGGCTCCCTGTCCAAGAAGACCTCTCCTGAAGACAGCGTAACCCCCGGAAGAAGCAGAGCCTAAGAATACGGTTCTCCCCAGCGAAAGAAAGAGAGAAAGAAAGAAAGAGAGAAAGAGCAAAAGAAAGAGAGAGAGAGAGGGAGGGAGGGAGGGAGGGAAAGAAAGAAAAGCAACAAAAAGAAAAGCAGAAGTTCCATCCTAGAGCAAAGCACTCCTTACTTTGCAAAGTGAAAGTCCCCAAATGACTGCATGCTGCCATTGCAGGTTGAAAGACTGACTCCCTGACTGCTGGGAGAGAGACCTAGCCATCAGCTGCAGTTCCCCAGACTTTCGGCTATTTACCTCAGACTGAAGAAAGCCACTTGCTGAAGTCCAGGCTCCCCCCCCTCTGGCACCTGTCTCCCCATGACTAGCATATGCTAGGGTATAACGACTCTCTCTGTTTGGCCACCCTGGGCAACTGTGAAGGGCCTGTCCAGTTTCAGACTGCCTTGGGGGTTGGCTGAGGCTTGATGTTGATTGCATCAGGGTCCAGCTTCTCTCTCTACCCCATCGTATTTTCTTCCTTTCTCCCAAAAAAGTTGATTGACAGAGAATCTGAATGTGCCTGGGATGCAGGGCCAGCTCTCAGCACCCAAGACAGGTAAAGATGAAAACCACAGCAATGTCTGTGGTAGAGCAAGGTGGTACCAGGGTTTCTAGAATCATGATAATTTATTCCCTGGATTTGAACTTTCCTATGTGTGGCTATCAGTGTCAAATAAGTAAAATTTGAATTTATTGGAAAATATAAATTGTTTTTATATGATGAATATAGCTACTCAAAAACACCATATGTTACAGAATTCAAGGATTTTCCTTGCTGATATTTTCTTCAGGGGAAAAGTTAGCTTTAGATGTATACCATACTTTTAATATGCGTTTAAAGTTTTATTCAAAATAGCATAACAAAAGGACTTCTTTTTTTTGTTGTTGTTGTTGTTGTTGTTGAGACAGAGTTTTGCTCTTGTTGACCAGGCTGGAGTGCAATGGTACAATCTTGGCTCACTGCAACCTCCCGGGTTGAAGCGATTCTCTTGTCTTAGCCTCCCGAGTAGTTGGGATTACAGGCATGCACCACTACACCCGGCTAATTTTGTCTTTTTAGTAGAGACGGGGTTTCTTTCTCCTTGTTGGTCTGGCTAGTCTCCAACTCCCAACCTCAGGTGATCCACCCACCTCGGCCTCCCAAAGTGCTGGGATTACAGGCATGCGCCACCTCGCCCGGCCAAGGACATTTTTTTGAAAATTCAGGTTGTCACATTTTAATTGAGGTTCCATTTAAAATTAATCATATCCAAATTTCTGACCAGAAATGTTTATTTCCTTCTTTTCATTGCATAGGAATATGATCTAGTTTTAGTTGGCCAAATTTCTCCTCTTTTGGTTAAAAGTGCAAGACTTACAATCTGGCCACTATGGGGAGGTTCTTTGCTGTCATTTTGTTTTAGTTTGTTTTTTCCCCAGAGATATGCTGAAAAGACTTGATATTATTGGTCAAAACGTAATTGCTAATGTTCTGGCCAGTAAATTCAACCCAGGTATATGCTAGATCCAGCTTTGTTCTGTTCTTAATGTAACAAAAGGTCATTGACCAAAACAAAACAACAACAACAAAAGGCTAGCCTCGGATAATGGTTTTTGCTCAAGGTGTTCCATGTTTTGGGCTGTGGAATTGGCTGGAATTTCAGCAGTCGTCCAGGAAAAGCATGCGGGGCAAGGGCTGTGTCTGTGGTGCCCTCAGCGGGCAGCTTGGAGCCGCTGTGCCCCGAGCCTCAGGCCAGAGCAGGCCTGAACCTGCAGCAAGCTCCTGCGCTCCAGCGGGCGTGCGCACCGGGGAGGGAGGCGAGAGCCATCACCGCATCTGCCGTCATGGGGACACGCGGCCTGATTCCCCGACGGAACCATGAGCAATAAACCAGCTAAAGCCAGGGTGTAAGGAGCTGGCCACCTGCGCGGCTCCCTCGCGGCCTTCCGGAGTCCATTGAACTCAGACGGCAGATCGCGCGCCCCCTCGCGGCGGGGCGGGAAACCTGCTGTCCCCGGCAAAGCAACCACTAGAGGGCGCCGCGCCCGCCCAGCGCCTGCAGCCCGGAGTCCCAGGGTCGCGGGTCCTGATGCGGGATCGGAAGCGGAAGTGCGGCCGCAGGGCCCCGGATCCAAAAGGAGGAGGAGGAGAGGACAGGAAGAGACCCTGACGCTCAGCCTCCACCCCAGGGAAACAGAGCGGCCCTGAACAGCAGAAAGCTCAGGTAGAGCACGGTACAGTGATTTCAGCCCATTTTCTCCAGTTCTTAATTGATGGCGGCTGGCCGCTTCCTTCCTCATTACACTCAATGAGTTGGTATCTCTCACCAAAGCACCCCCGCTTTCTCTCTCGAAATTTCTTCCATTAAGAAACTCAGACTTGTTGCAACCTAGCATGTGTCACATGCCTGCTCTGTGTCTGACGGTGTGCAAGGGAGCGTGAGGATGCAAAGTAAGACTGACATGCTACCCCCTTAGGGAATCTAGTAATTTTGGAAAGACATGATCCATGAAATCTTTGGAGAAAGATATAAGACAAGATATAATCAAGTGTCACTATGTAGTAGAGGAAGCAAGTGCCACCGCGCATCAGACGAGGTAGAGATCTGGGCCAGGGGCGAAAGAGAAGATGGGGCAGGGAAGGCGCCAGGAAGGAGGAATGGGGTCTGGATGAGAAAGAAATTACACACAATCCATTTAGGACGTGGGATTTTCATAGAGGGGGCAGTGAGGACGCCGGGATACCCTGTATACTCCTGTGGGACAGAAGAGAGAGGCTGCCTCTGCAAATCTGGTCACTATGAGTGATGGTTGCTACCTTTAAGGCTTGAGGTATATATGTCTGACCACTGAGAAGTCTGCTGGTCACAAAAAAATACCATTAATGAATAATATGGGATGCTCTATCTCACAGGTGAAAAAGCTGAGACAAAGAGATTTTATAAACAGGTTGATGCTGCTTACTTTTTTCCCAATTTTATGTACCGAGATTTTTGGTGAGGAATCAGATATCTTCCCTTACATTTACAATGCGCTAGTTCTTGGCACATTAGAAACAGAAAAAAATAATTAGTTGTGGATAACTGAATGTACCTTTTGTAATACACTGAGAGCTATTTACTAAAAAAATAAATAAATTTTAAGGCAGGCTTTTATAGAGGCAAGAAGTGTGTAAAAGCAAACATGACACCTCCCACTGCTGTCATCCCCAGCACGTCATCATGTCCGCAGCTGCCGCAAGCCTGTTGTGCTCCCTACAACAACCAAAAAGCTGCCTGTCTCCCTCGTTCTAGTCCACAAGCCAAATGGAGGCTTGAGCCATCATTCCTATAAACTGCTGGCTCCATAAAAACATGACTTTATTCCTGATCTTTACAATAGTGATTACATTATCACTTTCAGATATAATTATATAAGAAAACTATTGTTTTGCTATCATGACTAAACTAGTAATAGCTTCAGTAACCTTGTTGATGTTGCTTCTTTTTTTCTTACCTGTTGAGCGGTTTCCACAAAGAGAGATGAAATGAGTGTCACTTCTTGTAGCCTTACAACAACAGCAAAACCCTAAATAAACGGTGAGTTAACAACTTTTCTGGAACCCACCAGAAAGCTGAGCAGGACAACCAACGGTTCTGAAATCTAAGGAGAGACAGGAGCCTCCAGGGGGAGATGAAATGCCAGCAGTGTTTTACCAGGACAGGATGAGACCAGCACGAAGAGCTCAGCACAGGTGACTGGTCGATTGATGGGGACTGAGTGTGCCTTGCTGAGGCAGAGTAAAGCACTAAGGGCCACGTATACAGGGGAGGGCCATATCCTCTTGCAGAATTTTTCTACACGAATCGGAGGAAAATTAAGGAATCTTGAGAAAGTTTGTTTTGTAGTACAGACTGGGGAAAGAAAACTGTAACCACTGTAGGAGAAGCGAGGCATTTCACCAGGATCCTTCTCCCATGTCTCTTGTGAAACCAAAGTTTTTATCTGCGTATATATGGTGAAATGGGGAAGTGGTGGTGCAGGATTCACATGGAACCCAGGCCTACAGCAGCTGGAGGAAAAGTAGGGCACTGAGAAGGCTAAACTCCCCCAACACCCAGGGGTTTGCTGCCTGCCTAGGACTGAGGCCTATCCAGAACAGCAGAAATTACACCTACTCACACATGCACATTGCCAATGAGCAAGCCTCTAGCAATACGTAACTTGCAAGAAAGAGACAAGCCAGGCCCAGTGGCTCATGCCTGTAATCCCAGTGCTTTGGGAAGCCAAGGGAGAAAGACCACTTGAGCCCAGGAGTTTTGAGACCAGCCTGGGCAGCATAGTGAGACCCCATCTCTAAAAAAAAAAAAAAAGAATTAAAAATTAGCTGAGCATGGTGGCATGTGCCCCTGGTCCCAGCTACTCAGGATGCTGAGGTGGGACGATCATTTGAACCTGGGAGGCAGAAGTTGCAGTGAGCTGAGATCATGCCACTGCACACTGCAGCCTGGCCACAGAGCACAAAGTGAGACCTTGTCTCAGATAAATAAATAAATAAAGAAAAGAAAAGAAGAAGACCCTCTCTGAGACATAAGTGCATAGGTCACAGGGAAGACCAAAAGCAAAAGGAAGAGACATCAGAAAAAATCCCCTGGCCCCTGACAAAGCAGCCACAACCCTAAACCCAACGTATCTCCAGAGGAAGTTTAAGCCTGTGGTACCTAAAAGTGACCATAGCACAACAAACCTAAGCGTAGTTCAACTCCTAATTAGATTAATAATTCAACTCTCCACACTAAAGACCTACAAGAAAGAAAGGCATGCTCATTTCTAAGCAGGAAAAAAATCTTCATTTTTACAGTTCTGAAGAAGATGTCCAACTTTCCCCAAAAAACTTCAGACACACACAAAATAACAAGAGGAAAACGACACTCTCCCAAGGGCCCAAGCAGGCCGAACCAGACTTAGCTGTGCCACAAACCTTGGAAATGTATTAATCTTGATTAACACGTTAAAGGCTGTAATGGAAAAAGTAGACAGCGTGCAAGACCAGATAGGTCATTTCAGCAGAGGGATAAAGACTTTAAAAAAGTCGGATGGAAATACTAGAAATGAAAAACCTAATAGAGATAAAGATTGCCCTGAAGTGATTATTAGTAGACTCCAAACAGCTGAAGAAAGAATTAGTAAAGTTGAAAAGTCTGTAGAAATTATGCAAAATGAAACACAAATAGAAAAGATGGGAACAAACAAACAAGCAAACCAAAACAGAGTACCCACAATCTGTGAGACAACACCAGTCTAACATATGTAAAATTGAAAGCTCAGAAGGAGAAGGGAGCCAGGCACAGGGGCTCACGCCTGTATCCCAGCACTTTGGGAGGCTGAGACAGGTGGATCACCTGAGGTCAGGAGTTCAAGGCCAGCCTCACCAACAAGGTGAAACACTGTCTCTATTAAAAATACAACAAAATTAGCTGGGCATGGTGGCACGGGCCTGTAATCCCAGCTACTCAGGAGACTGAGGCAGAAGAATTGCTTGAACCTGTGAAGCAGTAAGCCGAGATCATGCCAGTGCACTCCAGCCTGGGCAACAGTGCGAGACTCCGTCACAAAAAAAAGGAGAAAGGAAAACAAGGCAGAAGGAATATTTGAAGAACTAAATACCTTTTTCTTTTTTTTAACTTGGAAAGTTAGTTCCTCTAAAGGCTGCATCTCCTTACAAAACTTCACTCCATGTAATCTAACTTATTTTTTTCAATGCTTTTCTCTCTGTATATTTTCTTGGCAAGTGATAAATAGCATAAAATCTAAACTACATTTCTAGTTTTGGTGTTAAATACACACCTCTCACCATTCAGATCTTTTTACACTGTTTGACAACTAATAATGATTCCTAAAGGAATTCAGTGGAACCCTAATCCTGGCAGATAATCTACCAGAAGAAAAAGTTATTCAGGACACTAAATTTGAAAAATTCTGATTACAATCTCTGTATTAGATCAAACACAAATCAAATTATGAAATGTTCTAAAAAGCTTTACGATAAAAAAAGGCTTAATGATTTTAACCCAGCATTTTCTAAATCTGACCATGCATTCTTTTCTTTGGAACATACTACTTATTAAAATTGTGTTAAATTGATGTTAAAATGAATCAATTTTAGGTAATTATAATCAAGGCCTTTGTTCTATTCTAATTTTCTTTTCCTTTTTTGGGGTTTATTTTGGTCTATGCAGACCTTCTATCAACTGGTACCTAGCCATTTCTCAAACCGCATCTTGTACTGTTCTCTACCACACTCACCATATTTTAGCCACAGGTTTCTGTTATCCCTTAAACGTACCAACCTCATTTCCTCCATAAGAACTTGGTACTTGCTGTTCTTTCTGCCTCAGATGTTTTTCTGTTAAATATTTATATAGTTTACTCTTTCATCTCATTCAGGTCTCTGGCAAACATTACCCATTCAGACAAGTCCTCATTAGCCACCCTTTCTAAATTACCATCTCCCTCTGTCATTCTTTATCCCTTTATTCTTTTTATTTTTCTTCATAACATTTATTACTATCTAACATTGTATTTCACATTCTTTGCTTCTCTCTGACTCCTAAGGAAGAATGTAGATTTCATAAGGTCAGGGAATTTGTTTCTAAAGGACTACACTCTTGATGCCTAGAATTGCAACTACTATCATTCTAGAATGACAGGCATTCAATAAAAATGTTTAAAATAATGAAAAATGAATGAATTTCTCTGAACCACTTGTATTGGGTCTGTGTTCTTCTCTAATTTATCCCTAATTGGCCTAGCTAGCCTATGCCATATCAGACTTGTTCAGCTCTCTAACAGAGGTGATACACAAATGGAAAAACATTCTCTTTCTCTTAGTCTTAATTGTTAAAAGATAAGTCAGTATAAAGACTGCCTGACTTCCACACTATAATTCTATCGGCTACTTCTTTTCTTCTGGATTGATTTTTGCACTAATTTATGTAACGTCGGGGCATCTGAAAATGTGCTCTGCTAGCAAAAGATCTTAATGCTGTGTAGCTTTGCCTAATTTTTAAGGAAAAAATGTATCTTTCTCTGGGTGATTATCTCAGTCTCAAACCATCTTTACCATAACTAAACAATTTTAAGCTACCAGTGCAAAAGAATTTGTGTGCACTTAGAAAATATGAACCTTATGCAAGGAATTCATTATCTGGGAAAGTAATTTTAAAACAACAAAGTGGAAGAACATCGAAATGTATATGGCAGAACACACGATTTAAAGCTCCATATCAATTGTGAGTCTAGATAAACACACAGAGGACATCTGTAATACAATATAAAATAGATATGGTCTTCATCCCATGGTCCCATGTTTCTGATACAGAGCTGCAAAAACCCTTGGAATTTACAGCATGATGGGAAAATTTCTGTTATGTTAATGAGGCAGCCCCTGGTAGGGATGGGATGGGGGTGCCTAGATGGCTTCAGGATTGGGATTGATCCCCAGAAAGGCCAAACTTGTGTTTCAAGAATTGGAACTCTGGACCAGCCTGACCTCTGGGGAAAGCAGGGGTGCTGAAGGTTGAATTTAATCACCTGACCTGTGATTTACTCAGTCATCCCTAGGCAATGAAACCTCAATAAAAGCTCTGGCCATTGAGGCTCAAAGGACCTTCCTGGTTGGTGAACGTGTAAGTGAACCAGGATGCTGGCATGCCACGACTTCCCAGAGATGAACACTCCTGGGCTCAGGACTCTCCTAGAGCTTGCCCCATTACCTCTTCATGTGGTGGTTTATGTATATCCTTTATAATGAAATGGTAATTCTAAGCAGCACTTTCCTGAATACTGTGAGCCTTTCTAGCAAATTTTATAATGAAATGGTAATTCTAAATAGCACTTTCTTGAATACTGTGTGCCTTTCTAGCAAATTTTTCAATCTAAGGAGATTGTGGGAATCCCTGAATTTGTAGCTGGCTGGGCAGAAGTGCGGTAGCTTAGGGACAGCCAAAGCTGTGGCTGGTGTCTGAAGTGGAAACAGTCTTGCGAACGACTTTGCTCTTACTATGTGGATCTGTGCTAACTCCAGGCAGTAACTGTCAGAATTAAACTGGATCATAGGACATGCAGTTAGTGTCAGCAAACTGGTGTCAGAACACAGCATGCTAACAGAAAATTTACTTATAAGATACAGATGTTTACACAAGTATTTTGTCTTTCATTCATAATAAAAAGTTTTGATCATTGTTATAATATATTACATTATTTCTTCTAAAAATAAAGATCAAACATTGGTGAATTATTTCCTCATTCAAAAGTAAACTAATATGTTGCATAGATTTAAGGTAATGGAGAAAGTAAATTCTTTGAACTTTAATGAATTATTTATCTTTTCTAAAATTTAAGACCATTCAAAAACTAATTGTTTTAAACATTTGACTCAATTTTTTAATATTTTCTTTTATTTAAGCAGTTGAAAGTGTGATATTTAGATTTTTCACTTTCTATTGTTGTTTTAGGGTAGCATTTTACAGCAAATAATTCCATGTTTCTCTCTAAAATAATATTGAAAAATTTGAAGAATTGATGGCATTAAACATAAATTTCTCATTCTGCTGTTCGATATTTTCCTCTTAGTTATTCTTATTTTTATCTTGGCTCCTGTACAATAAAGATTCAGTATACATGGAAAAATAATGCCAAATCCAGAGGTTTAAGGATAAAGGTTTGTGACTCTAGGAGTAAGCAAGGAAAGTTAGAAATTACCAACTCAAATGGAATGACTCAACTAGACATTTGGAAAAAAGACAAAAGTTAAAGATAAAAGAAGCTAACTCATTTTTAAAACTAAGCACATGAAAAACCTTGAAATAATGAAAAAAATCATATTTTTTATTTTAAAAATATATAATTTAAAATATTTTTACATAATAAAATCGATATTATATATAATATATATTACGTGTGTATGCTATGTAGAAGTGAATGAAAACTGCCCATGAATTTGAGCTGAGGATTTGAGACATTTTGAAATCAGCTCTTCCTCAATTACAAAATTCAGCTTTTAGAATAATGAGAGTCAGCATAGTGTAATATTAAAGTGTAAGTTTTGAAATCAAACATTTTGATTTAACATAGCATATCAGCTATGTGAGTCTGGGCAAGTTACATTTCTCCTCCTTGGCTAAGCCATCTGTAAGAAGGGAGGATATTATAACTGGAGTGCAGATTACTTGTCATGCAAAATGGCTAGCTCATCATTGGCACCTGCAAATGTTAGATAATTTGGCCTGAATAACCCTAGACTTCACAGTCTGGGACTAGAACTGATGATGTGAGAGAAATGCTTAGAAAAGAAGCTGGATTTTTAAAATTGTTGTGAACAATGCAATTGATATATTTTAATCTTTCCAGCCATGAAAACAAAGAGTGAATGTTTTGCTATTAAACTGTTTTTTCTGAACTCCATGCCTCTCTGAGCCTGAACCACATATGCCTATGCTTTACCAGGATTACACAAGCAGATGCTGGAAATGTACTCTACCCCATAATCACTGTGAATCAGGGGGATCTCCATTTCTACTTTTCATTTTTTTCTGGGAGAATCATGTCAACATTTTGTAGGGAAAGTGAGGGGAAATCTCTAATGTCTAATGTAGCATTTCGCTGTACGTTCTAATCCATCCAATTAAATAACATGGGAAACCATTGAATTGGGTCTGTAATAGAAACATGGGATTGTCTTTATCCATGTCTGTGGTTCAATGGTTCATCATTATTTGTCATTGAACTGAGTCACAAAGGAAGCTGGATGGCGCCTGAGAAGCAGGTGTATAATGTTAACCCGAATTTAAATAAGGGTTCCTGAAACAATATCCTCTGACATTTCTTAAAGTGTCAGATAATACAGCAAAGTCAATGAAAATGTCCTTTAAAATAGTCACTACGAGTTGTTATGGCTACTGATTTTATTTCTTAAAGTCATTGATTGCTTCTTGAAATGATTATTTTTCAAAGACAAACAAAATGTTTGGCACTTGTTTGTGAAATTAAATTTTTCATAGTCTGTGAAACACCTTAAAATCAAATGAAATATTTCTTAGGCTGAGCAGCTTTTCCCATTTCAGAAAGAATGTTAGGCTACAAAAGCTTATGTGATTTCGTTTTCATGGCATTTGCCAAGTTAAGTGAATCTGAATGTAAAAGTCAGTTAATATTAACGATCCTAAGAAGGAAGCTGAACAAATCTGGGTTTAGACTTCCTCTTAATTACTTTGCTATTTATCCTCTTGGCTGGGTTCAACTGAAAACCCTGTAAGTGTTGTCAGCACACAAAAAATGAAACTCCCTTCTTTAGCTTAATCTTTCTTAAAGTATTCTAACAAGTTGGTGTCACAGTTGGGGTTTTTTGAACAATCTTCATGGACGTATAAAATATATTTTCCAGGCTGGGATCAACAGCTTTGCACCTGCACTTAACTTTCTAAAGCTTCATAGTCACTTTCTATCTGTAATGAATGGAAAGAGCTATCACTCTGGAAAGCAACAGCATGAAGGATATTGGCAATCTGAGCTCACGATGCAATCTGAATTTCAAAGTGCACAAGAACTTTTGACGAGGATTTTATTTAGTTTTATTTTCTCCCAGTATAGTTTTTTAAATCTGTGCCGCACCTTCTGCTTTATTTATTTATTTATGTAACAACACAGTCTGTGTTTACCTGAGTAAAATAAAATCTACTACTTGAAAATTGGAATAAATCGAAGTCCCTTAAAATCTTCTACTTGAAAATTGGAATAAATCGAAGTCCCTTGTATTTCTGCCTCTAACTAAGAGAGATTTTGTTCTGCCTACAAAACAGAATATAGCAGAAATGTTGAGCTACATTGACGTAAAAATCTTACTATAACTTTCACATACCTGACTGCCTCACTTCTGTTTTCCCTTTCTTCAATATTATAATTTTCTCCCACTCTGAAAATATATTACTCACAACACAACAGAAAGACATAAATCAGGACTACAAAATGAGACACGAGAGGTCAGGGGCACATTAATCACGTGTGGGGCAGGTGAGTTAGCAGAAAGTGCAGGGGATTGATGAGGTCTGGGCGCTGTTGTGGCGTGGCTGCAAGCCTTCAGGCGAGTCTTTGTATGCTTTTGTGGTCTCCTCTGGCAACGTGTGGATAAGAATGCAAAGACTGGATGGTTGCTCCTAAGAATTGAGGTGATTATAACTATGTTGGCTACAGTTCATTAAAGTTTGATTGTTTGCTGAGGGACTGTGATAAATCTTTACATCAATTAATTTTTAGGACATCCCTATAAGGTGGCTACTGTTGTCCCCATTTAACAGATAAAGCAATTGAAGCACAGAGATTCAGCTCCTGTTCCTAGCTGCTGTCAAGATTGCTTCTCAAAAATATGTGCAAATGCCACTGGATCAAAATCCGTATTCAATGTTTGTTTTCTTTATTCTTTCACTCCAGAAAGGCCTTGCTGGATTTCTTCCCTCAGTCTATTAGCATTAGATCTTATCCTTTTTTTCCAATCACACCTCTACACAACGATCCATTCTTCATCGAAAGGAAGCATAAAAATAGTTTCCCCTGGGTCTGTAGGTCTTTATTTTTGAAGGCTTCTGTATCATGTAAAGCTTAGATTAAACAAAGTTGTCATGCTTATCTCTTGTTAACTCACCTTTTATTATAGAAGTATTGGCCATGACCCTTGTGATGGGTGAGGCGAAGCATCACATCCTTTAGCACCTATAATAGTTTGTGTTATTTCAGTCTCTTTAGAGTTATTGAAGCTTGTTTTACAGTCCAACAGATGGTCTGTCCTGGAGAATGTGCATTGCACTTCCTTGAGAAGAATCTGTATTTTGCTAGTGTTGAGCAAAGTGTTCCATCAATGTCTGTTAGGTCTAGTTAGTTGATAATGTTGTTAACATCTTCTGTTTCTTTCTGATCTTCTCCCTAATCACCATATTCTTTGCTGAAATGGATATTAAAGACTCAGCTGTTGAATTGTACATTTTCCCTTCAATTCTTTCAGGTTTTGATTCATGTATTTTGGAACTTGTATATGTGTTTATAATTGTTATGTTTTCCTGATGGAGTGACTCTTTTATCATCTTGAAATTCTCTTCATTATCTCTAGCTACAAATTTTATCTTATGGACTATTTTTTCTGACTTTAATATAGTCACTTCAGGTTTATTTTGGTTACTGTTTGCTTGTCTTTTTCTATCCTTTTGCTTTCTATCTCCTAATCCAAAGTGTGTCTCTTGTAGATAGCATACAGTTGTATCATTTGTAAAAATTTATCTGCTAATGTCTGTCCTTAAATTGCAGTGTTCAATTCATGTATGTTAATATAATTATTGATAAGGTAGAATATGCGTTTACTATTTTGTGGTTTGTTTTCTATGCATCTCATGTCTTTCTGTACGTCTTTCCTGATATGTCAGTCCCATTGTGACCCATGGGTGAGATTTATTTATGTATCTCATAGAAAATTTAAACATGTCCAAAACTGAATCTATATTGATCTCCATTAGAGTCTCTCTTCAGTGTTTAATCTTTTAGGAAAAAGTAATGTTGTTCATTCACTTATGTATGAGACCTAATTGCCACTGGTTACATTTTCATCTTCTTTACTCACCTCATCTGATGACTCTCAAATATCTACATATTCTCCCTATTGAAATAATGCACCTTTCCTCAGCCCTGCCCCACTCTCTTAGGTCTGACCATCATCACAGCATGCTAGTTCTCAGTCTACATTCCAGACTTAATTCTACAACTAGATTGATATTTCAAAAGTGCAAGTATAATTATGTCAGCATAAAAATCTTAGTGGTTTCCCATTGCTCTAAATTTTGCAGTCCTTGGCATGCTTTATACTACCTACCTGACTCAGTCCCTCTTTTCTGCCCCCTCTCTCACCTTGAACCTTGCCCCTGACCTGGAAAGCTTCTTTCCATTGTCTGATCACAGCCTCCTCTCACATACGGCTTTCCCTGAGAAACACATTTCTTTTCATCCTCTCCTTTATCTAACCAGTTCCTCTCAGTACTTAAGGTTGTTATCTGTTAATTATTTTGCACCCCTAAAATAATTTCCTGAAACTTCTATTTGAATTATCTTCTAATATTTACTTTCATAGAATTTTGTGCCCTTTTTATCATACCACTAACATCATTTTTGATAATATTTCTTGTTTCTAGTCCCCAAATAATCTCAAATTTCATGAAGGTATGGACTTTTAAAGTTTTGTTTCTTAATATATTTTAGCACATTTCCCAGAACCTAATAGTTACCAAATAAATACTATGAATTAATGAATTAATACCCTAATTTTCCTTAATATCTCATTTTAAACTTGTCATCCATAAATTGTTTAACTTTTTAAAATTTCTCTTTAGAATTTCAGTTTGCACTGACTCTTGGAAAAAGAATTTTTAGATGTTGTCTCTAATTGTGATAACATGGATGGTATGTGGTGCACAAGCCTGAGTCTACCCTACAACCCCTACAACTAATTTTTTTCTGTTATTATAAAGTCCTATAGTATGTCTTCTTAACTGTCAAACTTTTGAATTTAAGAGTCATCTCAAGATTTGAAAGCCATTTCTAGATGGAATATGAATTGCCAATTCTGCTATTATTCTAGGAGTTAGCTTTCTTTAATTCTATTACAACTTTTTAAAAAGTATGGCTTCAAAGTAATTCATGTGAGAAGACATGAGTTCTATACAAAGTACATAACAAACTAAATTCTCACTGGAGTAATTGTCCTAGTGACATAAAATAAAATAAAATAAAAGTCTTCAATATACAGTGTACTATAATGCTGATCAAGCCTCAAGCCTGGCAGGTTGAAGACTATTATTCATATATAGTGTTGAACATGCTTCTTAACTGTGTGAGACTACACTTATTCACAGTGAAACACGTGGAGCCTTCGAAACCAAACCACCAAACTGCTGGGCTTCATTGACTTGACGTTTCACTTTTGAGATGCAGATTTTAATTATTGATAGTTAGAAAATTTGAATAAAATTTCAATTCTACCAGCCAATCTTTCTGGAAGATGACTGCCTGAAAAATCATTTGGGTGATTCATTTAAAATTCAAGTTTATGGGCTTGTATACAAATGACAGTAGCGTGGGCTACCAATGATCAATGTTTTGTAACATTAACAGAGAGAAAGGCTGTTAGACACTGTAGCTCTGATACACTACTCTTTACATGTAACTGTGAGATGTAAGATTGATCTTTGAAATAATTTTATTTATAAAAATTTTGCTATAGTTTACATACAATTTTAGCAAATATATCACTTTATTTGAAAAATAGAATGCTGTGTAATATACAAAAGTGAAAGATAAAAGAATATAGATATACTATATTTCAGCAAAGACTTATTGAGTTTCAAAATATGATATCCCCAAATATGAACTCTAGTGCTTAAGAAAAATAGCAGAAGTAGGAAGGTCCCTGTGACCTCTCCCTGCTTCTTCTCTCCTGAAGAATCTCATGACACAAGTGTCTTGCTGTTTAGCCAGAGGGAAGGACTGTCACACAGGGAGTCTAACAAGAATCCGAACAAACCGGCCTTCATAAGATCCCCCCAGTTTACTGCCATTAGACCGTACCCGTTTGTCCCCCAATCACACTTCTGCACGACTGTCAATAAAACACACAGTTGTCCCTGGGTCTTCAGGTCCCATGTCATGTAAAACTTACATGAAATAAACTTGCATATTTTATCTTGTTCATTTGTATTTTATTACAAGAGTGTCAGCTATGAACTCTGTGATGGGTGAGGAAAATATATTACTTTTTCTCTCCTACAGACTAAACATTTGGCCAAAAATTTATTTGAGATAAATTGCTGTCTTATGAGATTTGTTTACTGGAGAGATATTTTTCGTTTAGAATGCAATTTGCAGAATCCAGTATGGAGACATGAATGTAAAAACCCATTGTCATTTACACATGGAAAGCTTTCTTATTGTGTTTTCCAGAAAAACACCACATCAGACAAATTTGGTTTTACAAAACTGAATACTATATTTAACATACTCCATGTTTTAATGTATGGGACTTTATTCATAGTATATGTGAATTTGTGCAACACAGGCATGTAACAATAACGTTAAATGTTATAAAACAATTTCTTAATGGTATAATAATGTGCATTTATGCTTCTGTCTATATAGGGCTCCAGCTTTTAGACCTTTTTTTTTTTAGTTTATTGAATTTGGAAATTTTACTATTTCTGCTGTGGACTACATGGATATAAAGCACATTGGGGAGAAATTGCAAAAGAAAATATTACTCCTTGTAAAATGTAATACTTGTGTGGCCTCTCAGGTGTAGGAAATACATTTATTATTGGTTAACTTTTCCCCACAGGAAGGTGGACTCTGGAAATAGCAGGGGAGAGTTGGAAATAACTGGTAATAACAATGGATGGGTATGGCATTGTTTTGTAGTAGTTCTGAAAAGTGGTTGTCTTCTCATTTTATAATAAGAGGACACATTCTACATAAGGTTAGTTTGCCTGCACAGGTCTTCTCATTTCATTGCCTCCTTTCTTCTGTTGAATACTCAAAATAAATAATCCAAGAATGGGAACTGAGTTCTATATGTCTGCTCCCTCTGTTGGAACAATGCAGATACTAAAGCTTTTGCAATGTAGGACCTAAACCTCTAAGTCTTTTAGGAACACTGTGACTTTCTTTCTTATTGTTGCTGAAAATTATTATAATAAATGTTATTTATCAAATGCTTACAACACGTCAAACCTATTTTCTGCACATTATATATAAAATGTTCCTTAATCTCTGTAGGGAGACCCCCTGAAATTATTGCTACGGAATAAAAGATGAAATGCTTCTGATTATTGTAAATACAAAATTACATGCAGGATTGTGTAAAGACAATGCCAGGTTGGGCTGCCAGAATGAGCCAACAGCGCGTGATGTGCTTCCTCCTGCAGAGAGCCTGTGAATGGACATGCAGTCAGGGAGGTTTCACATCACCAAGACTCCTATCCCAGAAAAGCAGATGTTCATAGCTCTGGGAATGGAATGTGACCTTTGTGGAGAGCCTGTAAATGGACGTATGGGGGGTGCCTGTCCATATGATAAGATAGGGCTATAAATGCCCTCATCTCGCCATGGCTTTTCTAGGCCTCTTTAGGGTTAAGGCATAGTCCCTTCTGAGAATTTGTGGTCTAACCGGTTGTCTAGCTTCACGTCCTATTTCTATGGATTGTTTGTAACCAGTTTTTGCTGCAACTGTTACTGCTGATTAATATCTTGCTAATCATAGGTTATGGAAAGACTGTATTTCTGTTTCAAGGCTCTGTGAGAAATCAGCAGATGCACACACTCTATCGTAAATTCTTATCTCTGTATACTGTACTTCTGCATACAGATGTTATGTTAAAGAATTACTTCATCCCCATGTGACCATCTCACCTCATAATCAAATGACCCTAAATCCCTCACTAACTACCCCCGCCCTCACTAAACTTAATAAGAAATGTTGGTATATCCAGTGCATTGGTGGCACCGTGGGAGTAGAAGGCAGTGACTCCCATGGACCCAGCTTTCATTATCTTGTGTGTGTCTATTATTTCTCAACCTGCCGATCCACCTGGGAACAAAGAAAGAGCCATGTTGCATTGTGGGCTGCTGGTCAGATCCTGCAATAAATCTTCATGAACTTGTAACCTAGGTTCATGTTATTATCTTTAAATGAAGAAATCAAGACTCAGTGAGGTTGTCACAATCATCATAACACAAGGACTTAATTTGGTCTGTCAGACTCTAATGCCAATGATATTTAAAATTATTACCAAAACTATTTTTTTTTAATTTTGCAACACTGAATTCTACATCAAAGACTTTATATGTTGGTGAAGATACAAGAGTGACTAGCAGATACTTTCCAGCATTCTGCAGGTTAAAATGTATTATAAATACAAAGGACTGAAAATCAAAGACTCTCCAGCTGTCATGTGAAGGGTAGCAGCCTGTGGAACCGAGAAACTGAGATTCTGACTCTGTCACAGTCCTCCTCTGCTTCGAAAGTGCAAAGGATGAGTGCATGGACCCTAAAATGCTATTTAGAACTATTATGTTAGAATTTTGGATTATATAAATATGAAATAAAATTTTGCTAAAAATACCACAAACACACAAGATTTTACATGGCTTTTGATTTTGTCATTGTTTTATAGAATTTTAAGTGTTTCTATAGGAGACAATGGAAAAGTTCCTCTTTGCCCTTTGAAAATTTGCTGAAAAATCAACTCATAGAAGGCAAGTTAATAACAGAAAAGCCATACAAATTTATTAACATGCATAGCATGGAGATTCTATTCTTAGCCCTTCTTCTTATAGGAGGGGAGACAGGAGGAACATGGAAATTTGAGAGCTAGTGATTTTCAGAGGAAAATTAATGGACTTGGAGAACATACAATGGCCCAGGGCACAGTCAGTTTGGCCTAGAAACCAGACAATGGTTTGTGACAGAATTCTGTCCATCTGTGTTGACAGACTTCAGTCCTTTGTCCTGTGATATCGGAGTTAATGGACCTCAGGGGAGAAACCAGAGGTAACTGTTTTCTTCTTGGGTGGATCTAAACCTTGGGCAAATGAAGAAACTTCAGAGAATACTCCATCTTCTGCTTTGGGAGAGACAGAGGATTGAGAGTTGGGAAGGTGGGGGGAATTCAGAGAAACCTGAGGCTTCTATTTCAGTTCAACATGTCAAAGCGCTATATTTCAGGGTATCCGTTTCTGACCTCCAACATTTTACATGTGCTGTATATTGATTTATGCTATTTAAACTATTCTGAACTTCAGATAAGTGTTGGCTTAACCGTTAATTCCTATGCCAAACAAAACTATCACACCTAACTAAGTTTATCACAAATTTACTAAAGAGAAATCAACATAGTCCATTAAATTTCTCTAAAATCCAGGCAACTTACTAATTAATACTTTATCATTCTAAATTTTATTAGCAACCTGATTCTTAAGATGTAGTAGACAATGGAATACTATTTTATTACAAGACTATGAGAATTTGATAGAAAAGCTGTCTTCCAATTGAAATAACAAAGAAAACTCTTTCTTTGAGTAGCAAGCCAATAAAATGTTCTCCTTTGAAAATATGCTTTAGGCGGTGAGTGGCAGCAATTGCTTGAAGAGTTCTCTTCTTAGCTATTCAAATGTAATCTACAAGTAGGGAACCCATTGGTAGGGGAGGGAATTTTAACACGGCTCCCTCTTACAGCATGTGCAAAGTTGGTCCCTATGGAAAAAGAAAGTACATTTCTCTGGGGAAAAGGGCCCAAACTAAGAAAGGGATTATGACTGCAATTACTTTTCCTGTTGATATTCAATGGGCTTCTACTTGCAGTCATGCCTGGGATTTTCCAAAATCTATGGCTCCACTTTACATCATTATCCAGGCATCATCAGGGCAGAAAAAAATGTATGAAACTACATGGAACTAGCTTTCATTAGTGACACCACATAGCTGTTTTAGAAACATTGCCAACAGTAGACTGACAAGACACTAAAGTTTAGAGACAGGCAGGCCTGACTTCTTTTGGCTAAATAAACCCCAAAGATGTGGTAGCAGATTTTCAGGGTATATCTCCATCTCTATCTTGAGGGGATTCAGAACACACTACCCCAAAATATGGCATCGTGGTATTTGAGAAAACAGCAGAAGCGGGAAGATCACTCTGACCTTCCCCTGCCCTTCTCCTCCAAAGCAGGTTGTACAACTTTCATTCAAAATGTGCCCTTCTGTACCTGGAAGAAAAGAGCATCTTTATCTCTGAAGACACAAGGACACAGAGAAGCACATGAACAAACAGGCCTTGCTAAGTTCCCCCAAACACTTATCCTCCAATCATGTTTCTCTACAACTACTCACTCTTCTTCAAACCTAAGCATAAAAATGTACAGATTTACCTGTTTATTTCAATCTTCATTTATGAAAGCTCCGTGTCATATAAAACTTGCATCAATTACATTTGTATGTGTTTCTCTCATTAATCTGTCTTTTGCTACAGGGGTCTCAGCCATGAACCTAATAAGATGAGGGAAGAGTATTTCTTTTCTTCTATAATGTCCACCTCTATCTGTATCTATTTATATCTGAAATCTGTATGTAACATATTTCAGAAGAGGTACAATTGATTAATTAGAAAAATAACGTTAAAATTTTATTGGATGATGAGATTACAAGTAATGTTTTCTACTGATTTCATTTTCCATTGTTTTCCCAATTTTCTCCAGTAAAGGCATAAGGTTTTTCTTTTCAGTATTTCATGAAGCAAAAGAGAGCGAGAGCAAGATAAAGAGAGGAAGAGAGGAAAGTAAGGAGAGAGTATGCAGAATACTTAAACAACATAATTAGCTGATCAAGTGAACATGGCACCTAATATTTGCATAATATACATTCTTTTTAATCACTCATGAATCATTTAAGAAACATGGCAAAAGGGATTTCATAAACAAAATTTGCCAATTGTCAATCGATTTCTATCTCTAGACCAATGATATTGGGTTAAATTTTATAACAAAAAGATAACATACCTCTAAATAATTCACAAAATTAAAATTATAATGAAAATTAGAAAGTATTTGAGCTAAGTAATATGTACAATTGACTGTAATCCTAAATATGAAAACATGTGATGTGGCCAAAACAATAGAGGAAAATTTATAGCATCAAATGTGTATTATAAAATGTATATTATAAAAGAAGAGATGACAATAATTATGTATGCGAAAGAAATGTGAAAAAGGGACAAAAAGAGGAAAACTATATAACAGGAATCAATTGATCTAGGCATACAAACTGGCTCTATGAAAAGAATAGCGGATTAACAAATGTTTGCTGAAAGCACAAACAATACTGGAAAGTAAAAATAAATAGTTATATATGAAGACATCATTGCAATCAACCAACATAATCAATTTTAACTGGTACATTTGAAATTTTGAGGAAATAGATAAAGTGTGAAAGATTAGGAAGAAGAAAACAAACTTTCTTTGAATATTACATAATTGTCTCTGTAGAAAATCCAAAGGAATCTATAGATGATTTGTAAAGGGAAAATAAGGCTTAGAAAGGCTAGTGAAAATATATCAATATAAAAATGTATTCTATAAGTCAACAAATATGCATTTTTAAGACTTCATTTATAATAGAATTGAAAATATGGTTGTATTTAAAAAGATATGATACTTATAAAAAAGTTAAAGTTTATTAAAAGATAGTAGGAAGGACCTATTTCCAATAAATGAGAAGACGTAGCTGGTTCATGGTTTGAAAGTGTTAGTGAATAATATTTCAAACTTCTCTAACAGTATCTATAAATTTAATGCACTCAAAATCCAATATGCTTTCAGTGTAAATTTATAAACTGAATCGGTAATGTATATAGAAGTATAAACATTCATGAATTATCAAAATCCTCTTGAAGAATGCTAGCAAGGTGAGAGGAGTTGCTTTATCAATTATTTCTTATCAATTCATTATAAATAAAAATTATAACAATGTGGTAATGAAACTTTAATACTCAAATGATAAAAGAGAATAAAGAGCCAAGAAATTACCTCATATTGACAATTTAGGACTGACATTGTTGTGCAGATCCATAGAAAAAGAATGAGCCTTCCAATAAATCATGATCATACAATTACAGGTATGACACAAGAAGAAAAGAAAAGCATGAGAGACAGAGGGAGAAAGTGGAAGGACAGGGAGAAAGAGAATGTGGGAGTAAAAAGGAGAGCAAAAGAGAATGGAGGAGAGGAAGGAAGAAAGAAAGGAAGGAAGGAAGGGAGGGAGGAAGGGAGGAAGGAAAGAAGGAAGGAAGGAAGAAGGAAGGAAGGGAGAGAGGGAGGGAGAGAGGGAGGAAGGAAGGAAGGAAGGAAACAAGGAAGGAAGGAAGGAAAGAAGGAAGGAAGAAAGGAAGGAAGGGAGGGAAGAAGGAAGAAAGGAAGGGAGGGAGGGAAGGAAGGAGGAAGGGAGGGAAGAAGGAAGGAAGGAAGGAAGGAAGGGAGGGAGGCACAGATGGAGAAAGGGCAAGAGGGAGGGAATATTGAAGAGCAAATGAAAGAGCTTAGACTCCTACCTCATGCTACTCACAAAACTCAATTTCAAGGAGACTAAAGACATAAAAGTGAAAGTATCCTTTCAATCTTGAAATAGGAAATTCTTTTAAGCATGATGTAAAAGAAAGAACGTACCATAAAGTTAATAAATGAAGTCGAGTATATCGAATTAAGAACTTTTATTTATGAAAGAATATCATAAAGAGAATAAAAGAACAAGATGAACTTGGAAATAATGTAATTGCTTTTGATATAATTTACAAATTAATGATTTTCAGAATATATAAAGAGATCCTCAAATCTATAAGTAAAAGACAGAAAATGTAATTTAAAAATGGGTAAAAGAAAAGAACAAGAATATTACAACTGAGAGATGGATTACAAATGAGAGGATGATTTTTTTAAATGCCAACTCTTTTGTCAACTGGAAAATGTAAAATAAAACCCCAATTACAATCAACTGTCACCAGATGCACTGTGATTAGTCTGACAGGTTTAGTCCGGCCATGTGTTTGAAGCAGGGAGGAGAGATGTCCTCAAACTCACTGCCAATCTCCCCTCAAGATTGCTGTCAGATTTTTAGCAACATGAATAAAATCTCAAGAGCTAAATGAAAAATCCCCCAAAGAAAATAATGAATATCCTTCCATCTTTGTGGGGTGGGGTGAGATTGGGAATTGCCAGACTCTCAATTTAAAAATTCCATGAAAGGCACATTCACAGACTAGAAGCAAACTAGAAATAGACTGAGGGGTGCTGAAATTGCCTCAGCGCAGACTTGATTACATCGTAGTGATCAGCTTGTCACCCTATCTTCCTCACACAGGAATGAGGAGACCTTCTGGGGAATATTAAAATAATGTGCAGTTTTTTATATATGTCGGAGGTATAAAATTAAAAATAACCAATTACCATGTATATAGAGAGGCAGAAAAATGTGACCAATAATTCAAAGAAAAAGAAAAACAAAATCAGTGGGCCCATCGACGACAACAGCATTAGGACAAAATCAGTGGGCCCATCGATGACAACAGCATTAGAATTATGCCAGAATTTTAAAATAAATAAAGTGATTTTTATAAATATGTTAAATAGAGGAGACAAAATAAATGAACAATGAAGAATTGTGATGTATAAGTGGAACTGTAAGAAAAAAATAGATACACTAGAACCAAAAGATACAATAACTGATGTTCATTCAATGCCTGAATTAATTGATATAAAGACCCGTTGGATGGTTTAACAGCAGACTGAGCACAACAGAAGACAACATTAATAAACTCTACAGTGAGTCAGTAGAAAATAACAAAACTTAGAGATAAAACAATGAAAAGGAGAAAACAACGCATAACAGACATATAAAATATGTGGTCAGGATGTCTGATGTATGCGCATCGAAGTTCTAATGATGCGGGACCAAGAGAATGAAGCAGTAGCAATATTTGCAGAGATAAAGGCCTTAAAACCAATCAAATACATGCGTTTATGAAGCTCAGCAACTCCCAAGCAAGATAAATACAAATAAAACCACATATAGGCATGCTGTAGTCAAACCGCTGTAATTCAAAAGTAGAGAGAAAAATGGTGAAGACATTCATAGGAAAGAAGCACATCATCTTTTAAGGAGTACGTTAAAATTGATGGTTGCCTTGAACAAATTAAATAAACAGAAAAGAATGAAATGGTATCTGTAATGTTCAGGAGAAAAATACATTGTCAAACTGAAAGTCTATATCCTGCTAAAATAACCATCAAAATTGTAGGCCAAATGACAACTTTTTAAAGAAATTACAAATTGAGAACATCTAAAGTTTACCGTCAGATCTGAATTACCAAGAAATACTGCAGGAAATATGCCACGCTGATGGAAAATGATTCAAGATGGAGGGACAGAACCCCAGCAATGATGGAAGGACAACTGTGTAGGTAACTTTAGAAGAGTATTGACTGTAAGTGGAGTTAAAATGTCGCAGGCCATATACATTTTTAACAATTGCTAAAACCATTATACTAATTTAGAGTACACTCTATTAAGTCAGAGTTGCATGCTGTAAAGAGCAACCACTAGAATTATAAAGTAAAAAACTAATAGAAGGGATAAAATGGAAGATTGAGAAGTGGATTAATTCAGCTCACTGCAAGCTCCGCCCCCCGGGTTCCCGCCATTCTCCTGCCTCAGCCTCCCGAGTAGCTGGGACCTCAGGCGCCGCCACCGCGCTCGACTCATTTTTTGTATTTTTAGTAGAGACGGGGTTTCACCATATTAGCCAGGAGGGTCTGGATCTGCTGACCTCGCGATCCGCCCACCTCAACCTCCCAAAGTGCTGGGATTCCAGGCGGAAGCCACCGCGCCCGGCCGGTAGTTTCTTAATAATAGTGAATTATGGGAACATGCTTATTCTATCCAATTAGAGATTTTCTTGAGAGACTAGGCCAGAAATTTTTTGAGTACAAATTCATTTTTAGTTTTTAATATATTTGCATGAAGAAGAGACTAGAAATGTAATATATTTTTGGTCAAGTTGTCATGGCTTTTAGAATAAAAAATTGTTTTTGAAAATGCTGCTGCCGATGGCAAATCATAAAACTGTTTCTGGCAACAAATGTACAAGCAGAGGAAGTGGTTGAAGGGAATTATATACATAATATGTCTCTTTTTTTTTCCTTTTTCCTGTGGTTTTGTAAGCTGTAACAAAACTGCATAAAATTGAATTTAGGAAAGTGTGTCTCTATTAAATTGAAATTATATAGAATTATTTTCAGCTGGTCAAGCCATTTTTGGTACACAAAACAACATTTCTAACTGAAAAACAGCAGCAAATGAGCACCTGGCAAATGTTCATAAACGCAGTCAACAGTTCATTATGATATCAAGTATCAACAGTAAACAGCATCAAAACCAGACACAGTAGATAATTACAGCAGTGAGAATCAGCTGAAGTCCAAACCTATCTTTCTGGATGCCAACCTCCTTCCTGTTGCTTTTATCACAAGTAAAAGAGGCCATGCTTTCCCCTTCTTCCTTTTCCCTTCTAATTGTCACTAATTCTAATGTCACTGTTTTCTAATTCTAGTGAGTCACAGAATGCTGTTACCTAAAATAGAAAATGGCTGTTTTTAGGTTAATATTCTTTACATCCCTTCTTTCTCGAGATAAAGACCATATATGGGGTGAAAATAATTCTGATTCATTATGTGAATATAATTCTGTATCGAAATTTACTCATTTTATAAACTTAGCCTTTTCTGTATTAATTTTGAAGTACTTGTGTCTACTTGGAGTTTCTCAGTTGGTTTTGATGTTTTCTGTTTGCTTTTTATAAGGATTAGGGGGAGGAGAAATTTACATTTGTTTGGATGTTTTAAAAGCCATTATTCTGGTGGTTTCTTCCTGGATTATCCATATTGAATAAAATCCCTGTTCTTATCTTAGCTTCGTCTATCTTTAACGTTATGCCATAAGTCCCTTATTGGTCGTCTTCTGACTTTTGCTAGGCTTAAAGCTCTCATTGCTGGTTTCTCTGTTCCGGAGATAAATGGAGATAAATAGGATATCTGCAAGTATGTCTCTGCCTAGGCTGAAAATGAGAAACTTAGTAAGAAATTGTACCCATTTATTTATAAATTTGCAAAATTTAAAAAAAAAATGAAGAGTACTTTTTATTCTTTTTGTAAGATGGGGTTTCATTCCTCATAAAATTAAGCAAATAGGAAGAACGAAAAGAGTAACGTGATTTCTTCTGAGAAAACTGAGTGCAAGCATGGTTTTGTGTCCGTGCTTGATTTTTATATATAGAGGCAACTGTAATTTATTCTTAATTGCCCATCTTGTAAAATCTAATCCAAAATTTATTCATCTGGGTTAAAAAGTGGAGAATTAACCTGAAAATTGTAAATATTTGGCCATATCAGTGCAAAGAGAGTTATCTGACATTTTTAAATCCCTCTACTTTGTAGGCAGTAAAGACATCAGTTTGTAGGAATTCTTGGAAACATGCACAATAAAAAAAAATTCCTCAGATTTGCCTTGCAGAAGAATGGAAAGGGCAGAGTGGTACATTTCAGGTAGATTATCCCCAAAGTGCTCCTCATGTGACTATGAAGGCCTCTTTATAAAATAGAAAGGACATGAAATAAAACTATGTTGAATGTTTTAAAATACATCAGACTTCATAAAGGGTCTTCGGTTGTTCATTGTAAAGAATACAGGACCAGTGAGATTTATATTATAATACTGAGTCTGCTCTCATTACAAAAATGACATGCTGAGGAACTTTATATGATAATGAGTAACTCTTAAAGACTCTTTAATCCAAGTTTTCTGGGAACCAAAGACGATTCTCTGCTTATAATTTTAGAAGTTCTATATACTTAGGAAGGGCTGAGGCACCACTTAAAAATAATCCAAACAAGAAAATAAAGAAGGAAAGGAAGGATGTAAGGAAAAAAGACACAAACGTCAGAAGTGAAATAAAAATAAGATGTTTTGAAACATAATTGGGAATTTAAGAAGATAATATTTTAAATACTTCTCTATTGTTATTTTAAAATAAAAATAGAAAAATTTCTTCACTTTTGGAAATATAATTAACTATAATCTCATAATTACATATGAAATATATCTTCATACATCACAGTAGAATAAACATAAAAAAACTAAAGAAAAAGAAATTACACATTTCTCAGATAACTGTTCTTAGAATATGTAATTCTATGTAATATTTTATATGACAAGGTGCCAATAGAACTGTTTTAAATGAAAGGTAAACTTCATATTCTTATAAAAGAAGGAATATCCCATTATCCTGGTTCTCATTAAAAAATAAGTAAAAATAAATAAAATAAAAAAGAAATAAAAATAAGCATGTTTGGACCAAGATTTAATTAAGTTCACATAGGGGTGTTCTGAAAGATATCATATATTAGAATTACAAGTTATATTATAGAAGTAGATTTTCTAGGTAGAACTAAAGAATAATTTTACTAATTGGCACTTTGGAATATAGTGGTCATAAAGGGACACCAGTGCCTCTGCTCATTTCTATACCATTTCTTTCTGTAAAGCATGATGTGTGCTGTTTTCCAAAGTGGCTGAATGATTGTGATTCTCTTCACCAATGTCTGAGAATGGAAGTTGTTTTACTTCCTCTTAGGTATTTGGGGTTTGTCAGTCTTAAAAGGTTTAAGCTTCCTACATGTGTGGTGGTGTCCGTGCAGGTGCAGCCCAAGCTTTCCCCAGGCTGCTCTATTGTTGCCTGTAGCTGTGATTTTTCAGGCAGGCTGCTTCTCCGAGGACCAGCCTTAACTGTTTACCTGAGTTTTCCTTTTCCTCTCCCTCATTACTTTCAAACTTCTTATACAGAACCAGAAGTCTCCATTTTCTTTTTAAAGAGGCTAAAAATGAAGAACAGGGTCTTTTATATTTACTCACACTTTTCCCATTTTGGTGCTCTTTATTCCTTTGCACAGGTAAAAATGTCAGGCTGGGTGTGGTGGCTCGAGTATGTAATCCCAGCACTTTGGAAGACCGAGGCAGGCAGATCACGAGATCAGGAGATTGAGATCATCCTGGCCAACATGGTGAAACCCTGTTTCTACTAAAAATACAAAAATTAGCCAGCCATGGTGGCACACGCCTGTAGTCCCAGCTACTTGGGAGGCTAAGGCAGGAGAATCACCTGAACCCCAGAGGCAAACGTTGCTGTGAACCGAGATCGCGCCACTGCACTCCAGCCTGGGTGACAGAGCAAAACACCGTCTCAAAAAAAAAAAGGTCAACCTGTTATCATTCCTTCCGCGAGAGGAACCAATTTTGACATCATTTGCAGTGCTTAAGTGTTGATAAAGCTCTTTTTGTTGACCAGGAAAAATCTTATTTCACATTCATTTTTGAAAGATATTTTCACCGAGTGTAGAATTCATAGCTAACATTTTTTAGCACATTACAGAGGCCATGCAATTTACTTCTGGTTGATGTGATTTCTAGTAATAATTTTCTGCCACATTTATTTTTATTACTCTGTATATAATGTGTTTTTTCTGGTTTATTTTAAAATTATCTATGTTATTGGTTTTCGGATATTTTGTGTTTATGTGCTCAATTTGTTTTTATTTAAACAAATAAATTTGCAAAATTGGGGGTGTACATTTTTAAGCATTTTTCTCCCTTGACCTTATTTATTAGAACTCCAATTGCAAATGTGTTAGACCACTTAATATCGTCTTAAAACTGAATGAAAGATTGTTCTTTTCTGCTGAACCTGGTTTTCTTTGAACTCTGTGCTTCATTTTGAATAATTTTGATTGGCAGCTTTCAAGTTTGCTGATCTTTTAGATGCTTTTTCTACAATCCAATGTAATTGTCATTTTTGATATGCTTTTTATTTCTAGAAGTTCCATTTCAGTCTTTTTATATCTTTGATTTTTCTCCATATTATGTTTATCTTCATTTACATCACTGAGCATAATCATAAGATTTATAATAATCTTTGAAATCCTTTTTTACTAATTTGATCATCTTTGTTATTTCTGCATATGTTTCTATGGGTTTATTTTTCTCCTGGTTATGAGCCAAATGTTGTCACTTTGCATGCCTGGTAATTTTTTACTGGGTGATAGACATTGTGAATTTTATGTTATTTGTGCTACATTTTTTACATTTTTTAAAGAGTTTTGGATTTTGTTTAGTCACACAGATAAGAACCTTATGGGTCAGCTTTATCATACTTTATCCTATTGAGCTTTGTTTGGTTGGGTCTAGAACATCTTATTCTTGTGCTAGTTTAGCATAATTAGCTAATTTAACGCTTCTACTACGGTTTGTGTCTTTTCTGGATTCTACACTAACCATGTATATTATGAAGTTCCTACATTCTGGCAGATAGGACATGAAGTATTCCTAATGCAGTTGCTGTAGAATTATTTTGCCTACTGCTTTCTTTCCCCGGTCTCATGGAATTTCCTCTCATCTCTATTTTGCAATAAAACAAACAAGCAACACTGGAAGAGTCTCTTCTGTTGCTCTGGAAAGTTCTCCCTCTATGTATCTTCTTCTAGCAAAGTACTTTACTTTTCAACTTCTGGATTTCAACCTCAGCCTCCTGAAATACTGAACTTGTCCAATCCACTTCTGGGCTTTAGTTCAGGTTCCCTTCACTTTGCTATAGAAAATTCCTCCAGACACAAATCTTATCTCCTTTGTTTTCTTCCCCCGTCAGGTGTGTTAGTCTTGTGCTGTTTGTCATCTAAAACTGTTGCTTCATATCTTTTTTTCCAGGTTTCTAGTCATTCACTCTCAGAAAGCAGTTTCTGTAGCTGTTAATTCTTCATGGGCAGAAGTGGAAGTCTCCACAGTGTGTCCAACTGATTTCAATATAAACTTATTTAATGTATTTGCTTTGATGTTTCCTGATGTGTTTGATTTGTTTTCCTCTAAATTCTACTTAAAAGTCTTTTCAGGAGGTGGTAGTGTTGAGCCAAAAATGCAGAGCGTACAACGCAGACTCAACACAGTATTGGGAAACCATGGGTCCACTGACGTTATTTGACAGAACTGTCCTCATTTTTCTCATCTGAAGATGAGAGGGTATTCATATCCATCGTGTAGGTTTGCTATATGGAATATAGATCACATTTTTTAGTACCTAGGGCACAAATTTAATAAGCTTAATACAGAAAAAAGAGATATTGTGTATTAGAAGATTGTTAGAGAAAGTACTATGGTAAGCAACTAATTATTTTCAACATATACTAACTAAAAAACCCTAATTTATATATAAACACAAATTTCAAGAAGCAAAACACTTATACTCTGGATTAGGCCAATGCAACTGACTGGACATTGTAGTCTTTTTGCAATTGTATCAATGAAGAAGGCTGCTTTAACAATCATCATGATGTGACAGCTGATTTTGCTTATAAAACACATTTAGTGTTTCTCTCTCTCCCTCTCTCTCTCCTCTGCACCTATTGAGGTTGAAATGACAAAATTATTGAATGTGCATCAGGGCATTGTTAGTGTAAGTGGATGTGTTACCAAACCTGGGTTTGCAGTGTATTTGTTACTGCAACGTTATAACTACTATATCAATTGATGCGACTTGCATGTATTTAAGACTAGATTAAGTGCTTTGTGAAGACTTTAAAGGTGAAACAAACATATCTCTGATCAAATTTCTGTTGGCCAGATTGAAGAATTAGTGGGGAGGAGGTGTGGATAAGGAATCATAAAAAGTGTGAAGAAATTTGTTCTTCACCCAAATTCCTATAAGTGCTTTTAGGTTCTCATTAAATAGTATTTTGGATAATACATTAGCTGTAATTTGTGCCATAAAATAACACAGAACTCTTCTTAGCAGGTCAAGAGTCAGAAGAAAATCCATGACCTTAAAGTAAAAATTAAAGAAAAAATTTCCAATCATGCTAAAATTTTCATGTTGTCTTTTTTTAACAGAATTTACTGCTTATTCTAATGGCATCATACACAAGTTTTTTATTATTATATAAATGAAACTTTCAACGAATTTCTCTACCCTTACTCTACTTCTCACCCATTTCCTTGTCTTTTTTTCTTGTACAGGTCTAACTCCCTAATCTTCAGTCCCCTTTGAGGGAAACAACTCTCTTAATCAGTTTTCAGCTTTCATGGAATTTTACACTTAAAATTATTCCAATAGTGGTAAGTAAATGATAGCTACTTTTAAAGCATCGAGTTCTTAAGAAAAAAAAGAAAAAACAATTATGAACTCTCAAAGGCCAATCCAAGTAAAAGTTCTTGGAGAGGCACCACAATGAATAAGCACACAGAGGCTCTCAAATGTTAATGCATATTACTGCTATTACCAAGCACTCAGGAGGTTATTTATTTCTTCTATATTGACCATTTCTGATGCTCTAAGCATTGAAATAAACGCTAAAGATACCAAGTGATATATATTCCAGAAAGAATTTAAACAAACACATCAATAATTTTGGTATTATGAGTTCCATGATTACCAAATACATAGATTGCTAGGTGAACTCACTCTAAGGACCCTTGACTCATTTTGATGGGTATCCAAGGAAGATTTCCTAGAAGAATAAACATGTAACATTTTTTGAGGAACAAATTGCATAAAGATATGAACCCTTAGGTGCAGAGGTGTAGAAACTGATCCGAGACAAAACACAGAGGGGACAGAGAGAAAGAACACATATCACACTCGAGGAGTGAGAAGTAGTTGCGTGAAATTGTATCATAGACCACCACCCTGGTGTGGGCGGTTAGACCATGAATCACATGATCTGGTGTTTTAAAATTACCCTAAAGTTAAAAATCTAAAACTTCTGGTAAGACAATGAGAACATAATTTTTTTTTGTTTGACAAATGTCATTTTATTCATTAAGGACTGTCTATGAAATTAAGAGGTGAATCCCAAATATCTGAGGCAGGTCTCAGTGAATTTAGAAAGTTTGTTTTGCCAAAGTTGAGGACACGCCCATGACACAGCCTCAGGAGGTCCTGACGACACGTGCCCGAGGGGGTCAGAGCACAATTGTGTTTATTCATTTTAGGGAGACATGAGACATCAGTTAGCATGTGTGAGATGAGCACTGGTTTGGTCTGCAAGGGCAGGACAACTAGAAGCCAAGGTGGGAGGACTCCAAGTGGGGAAGAGGCTTCTGGCTCACAGGCAGATGAGAGACAAATGGCTGCATTCTTTTGAGTTTCTGATGAGCCTCCCCAAAGGAGGCAGTCAGGTATATGCATTGATCTCAGTGAGCAGGGGGCTGACTTTGAAGAGAACGGGAGGCAGGTTGACCCTAAGCAGTTCCCAGCTTGACTTTGTCCTTTATCTTAGTGATTTGGGGCCCCAAGATTTACTTTCCATTCACAGATGTTACAAGGATGCTATAATACCTCACGCCAGTTTTGATTGTCCTGATTATACATTTTAAATAGTTATATTAGTTATATGTATGTGTTTATAATGAAGGCATGAAAGATACCTCGCACAGTGGTCCTCCTGAAAAGCACTTTCCTTCCACACAATCTATAGATAATTCAAAGGAAATTATTTTTTACCATATATATACATATTATATATATATATATTTTACATATATACGGGAAAAAAAGTAGGAACCAAGGAAAAAAACATGAATTACTTGTTTAGTTCATGTATTTATCCAGCAAATATTATTTATTATCTGAGTGTTTACTGTGTGTCAAGCATTACAACAGGTACTAGGTATTTAGCAATGACCAAAACCAAAAATTTACTTTTACATAGAAAACAATCTATTTATAAACAAGAAAAAAATTCAATATACTTTTCACACATGAAAAATACAAACTAAAAGTTTTAGTATATCATCGCTTCATATGTCACGGAAATTTTACTTCAACTCCCATTTCTTAACATCTTGTGAGACCATAACTGCATTTTATTCTGAAAAACCTCTTCTAGGATGTTCATATACCACAGAGCCTTGGAAGATACAGGTCCCATTATCTTACAGAGAGAAGAGCAGGTTTGTTTACAGTCTTGAAAAATAGAGCTCCTCCTTCCAAAGCAGAGCAGGAATGTTGAATGCCCAGGATGAGAAAGGGAGGTTCCCATAGCTTAGTTTGTGCTGTCACACAATCTACTGGGCAGGCAAGTGTCACCTGGCTCTCTTCATAATGCCTTGTGTTTAGGCTTATGGGAGCTAGAGTCAAGTGACCGGCTAACGATTTGAGCAATAAACTGTTCTTTGTCTCTGACCCAAAACCTCCTGCTGTCTTGAAACAGTCATGAAAATGGAACAGGCTAAACTGTTAGCTTGCAAACAGGGTGAACTCTCAGACAGTCACAATTATTGATAACAAATATCTCTTTATCTGTAGTTGAAAATGAATTTCACCTAGGTCACAAGTTCAAAAGCATCAAAAGGTGATAAAGCAACGGTTTTAGATTCTTGGAATTTATATCAAGAAAATTATAAAACCACATTGAGAGACAGAAATAAGATCTGAATAAATGAAAACACATACTAATAACTAATAATAAAACTATGTTAAAACTATACTAATAGAGGAAGGTTCAAGATTATAAAGATGTGTTGTGCTCAAATTAATATTTTTCTTAATTTCATATCAACTACAATTCTAATAAGCTATTCTATTTTACGGAATTCCTGCTGGGAAATCAGAACTGAGGGAGCAAGGGTGGATTAAGGGAGAACAGTGACACGTCAATTTTTACACTTTCTAAATTTAATTTTACATGAAAAATGTTTTTACATATTACATATATTACTTTATTAACTTTAAAAATAAGTAAAACGATTACAAATAGTGAAAATGACTAAGAAACATATAATTCTTGCCAATGAAATTAGAATCCACCATAAATTATACAATAAGACTTTCTTCTTTGCTTTAAAAATGTTAGTAAAAATAGTTTACGTTTTTTTCCATGACCATGCACTTTGATAGACAGAAAACACATATATGTTTCATATGTCAATGGTTATGATTAGATAAGACATAAAAATGTTAAACTCAGTGACTAAGTTATTTCTTTTGCGATGTCATTAGATAGATTTAGTACATGAGATGGCACATTTTCTGTTTTCTATTTTATGAAACATTTTCTACATTTCTATATTGTTTGTTTCCTATTTTATGTCATGCATTTTCTATTCATAAGAGAAAAGATGACAGGTTATTCTGTATCTTACAGAAAAAAAGCAAAATGTTTATTGTCATCTTTATTCATTTTTTAAAGAAGAGACAGTATGTGCATTAGGCTTGTCAGTGAGCTTTTTGATGCTCTGTTCTCTGAGTCTCTGACTTTCTGACAACTTTGATTACTATAACATAAAACCCAACATGATACAATGGTAAAACCATTTAAACGTTTTAAAGTTCTTGCTAAATTTCCTGTATTCGAAGACTTCAAAATTCTAACATGCCCAGAAGATCTCATTTTTACTTTTAATTCCATTGTTATATTCAGCTTTAGAAGTCTGAGGCCATATATTTATTTGCATTTATATATATATTTATTTATATACTATATGGATATATTACAATAATATTATATATCCATATTATATATATGTTATGTATATGGATATCTATATCTCCATATATTCATATATGTCTATATTATATATAATTAAATAAATATTTAATTTTGAATTTTGATAAAGTTCACTGAAAATATCAAGGTATCAATTTCTCTTTGGTTTTATATTTATCTTTTATCATATTCCAATTTTTTTTTTTTTTTTTTTTTTTTTGAGACGGAGTCTTGCTCTGTCTCCCAGGCTGGAGTGCAGTGGCCGGATCTCAGCTCACTGTAAGCTCCGCCTCCCGGGTTCACGCCATTCTCCTGCCTCAGCCTCCCGAGTAGCTGGGACTACAGGCGCCCGCCACCTCGCCCGGCTAGTTTTTGTATTTTTTAGTAGAGACGGGGTTTCACCGTGTTAGCCAGGATGGTCTCGATCTCCTGACCTCGTGATCCACCCGTCTCGGCCTCCCAAAGTGCTGGGATTACAGGCTTGAGCCACAGCGCCCGGCCTATCATATTCCATTTTATAAACTTTAATTTGCCATTAAAGTTCACTGAAAATATCAAGGTATCAATTTCTCTTTGGTTTTATATTTATCTTATCATATTCCATTTTATAAACTTTAATTTGCCATTGAAAATACATATGCACTTAAACCCAAAAATGAGATATTTGACTTGAGTCAATATAACTTATGCATCTGATTTGAGCCTTAGGTCAGAACATTCAAGGAGCATGATCCAGGCAAGGGCAGCTGTTTTTAAAGATGCAAGCTCTGACCCAATCTTCTCTTTTAAACTCTGTGCATCACTTTAAGTGCAGAGAAAATGGAGACAACTAGTGACTTCAGACACCTACTAAAATCATAGATATCTCAGAGGAGAGAGCTATATTTACATATATATATAAATGTACATATATCATATATATATCTAATATAACACATTTGGAGAAAAATCTTAAAGTGATCTAATAATAACATGCAAATTTCCTGGAATTATCTTTCATCAAATTAGAATTAGAATTTCATAAAATGTACAATTGAACTAGAACATACCTATGAAATTATTTAATCTCAAGTCTTACTTTCTAGTTACATACTGAGGTTAGGCCTTCACTCATTTTTTTCTTCTATTCTAGCTTAATCTTATTTTCACCTGTCATTCTTTTTCTCTTTTAACTATGACTTAATTTATCAAAAATTGGTTATATTCTTTTAACAACTTATTTCTTCCCTTTCTTTGAACTCTAGTTCACTTTAACCATGCCTCAAAGCTAGTGAATGAAATAATGTAATCAAAACTTCTATTTTGAATGTAATATTTTGACACATTTTTTGATCAGTTTAAAAAATAAGCTATAAATACTCTTGGATTCTTTAGTAAATTGTCAAGTCTCTATCTTCATTAGCCTATAATTTCTATTTCTCCTAAACCATAATGGTTATTCTGTACAGGAGAGTAAATTTTCAGTCAGGTTACACGTAGGGAATTACCCTACTTTCTGTGATTTGGACCAAGCTTTGTTTTGACTCTGATATTCCAGCATAAATCAAATCCAAGCAACTTGACCAAATCATTTGTTTGCATTCAGTTAAAAGGAAAAACAAACTTATAAAAACAAGACCTAAATCCCAGTTTTTCTTAAGTTGACATTATTGACTGAACGTAATTTCTGGATTATTTAGCTATTTTGATTTCTTCATCAGACGTTTTGCACATAGAAAAAAAATATGTAGGTGTTAAAAACTGAAACATACTTTTAAAAATTATCAGGAAGTGTTTTCCTATGTCTCAAATATAGGTATTCCACAAAAATTTGTTTCCATGATTAAAGATAAAATCCATAATGCCTTCCAGAATTAACTTCTTTGGAAATAAATCTGGGGATATATTTATGTAGAGTGAATTTGTTTATTTGAAAATATATCTTGTCTCCTAAAGTAAAATTAGAATTAATAAGAAAATTATTAGAAATTAGACATTATTAATTAATTAGAAATATTAATTCTGTATATAAATACACCAACAAATAAACACAGACTGAAATGATACAGTGTAACAGAAATTTTTAATCTGGACAGACCTTATTTATCCATCTCATTGTGAGCCATACATCAGGTGGTTGATAAATTGAACATTAAGCTGTAGCTTAACATTTAGTTAAGATTCACCAGAAACTATCACTGCTCTATATTCTTATTTAATTTACATAAAATTTTTTAATTTTTTTGTTTCATTTCTAAGAAATAAGCTTATAAGTAGATTCTGCTTCAATTTTAAAAAAATAACTTAAAGCAGTGAGGTTCATACTGCAATTACATATAGCCTGTAAGTTGGCCATGAGCAAACATTGGTAGGTTGGGATCAGCATTAAAATAGAATAGAATAGAATAGAATAGAATAGAATAGAATAGAAAACAAAGAAAAGGAAATATCAAAGTATCTGCCAAAGCAGTATTGTCTTGTGACTCTTTTACTGAAAGTATACATTTCTGTATTTATGTTTCAAGATATAAAGTATACCTCTTTCAGAAGATTGTGGTCAAAAACCTTGGAAGCCACTGCTTGAGACAGCAAAGTGGCTGAGACTAAAATAACAGTGTGATCAGGAAAGAATCTGCTGACGGTAGGCAGAGGTGACAAGCTAATCCTCTGGTGAGGGACTGTTATTACCTACAAACATTCATAAGAGGTCTTAGGCAGAAGAATTTGTGCAACTCCAATAGGCCAAACCTCAACCATTCTAATACGTCTCAGCAGAATTCTGACCTCTCTCTGGTATTTCAACTTCTCAGTTTAAGAAACACAACAATTTGGTTGGTCTGAGAAATGATGCTGAGAAACATTTTTACGGGATTCTGTTTCAGTCTTCTCTGTAACGTGGATTTCTCTTTTCCCTTTCACTTGTTCAGCAAGAAAATAGTAACTGCTTCACTCTGTTTCCTGCTTAGCACAAGCAGACCTTAGCATCCCATTAAACCAACTTCCCATCATTGCCCTTGTGAACTTTTCATTTCTACTTTTAGGAGCAGCCATTTTCCAATAACGTGGTCTCAGATAATACAGATGGAAAATTGCTATTTGTCACCTTCATTCCTTACATCCAACTGTGTAGCATGCTGTTTAGTTAACTGCAAATAAAGGATTATCTGGCTGTGACCTTTACAAGTACAACTTTTAGTCATTTAATTATTTCACTTGTGGTCATGGAAAGTCTAAGGTGGCCCCTCTGAAAACTGAGGCTGGATTTGTTGATGTTTGGATGAGGTGCGGCTCTTGGGCAGTGAGGTGGTAAGAAGTTTCCCCAGTGCTCTGGCTGCTGAGGGGAAGGTGACAGGAAGTTCTTAAAAAGAAAATAAGTGGCAACCCAGTGTTCACAATGCCCATGCATGCCCGCAGGCGGTTCTGTAACCGGGTACCCATGTTGTTCTAAGAGAGAGTTTTTAAACATTGTTTTCTCTTTTTTCTCCTTTCCACCTTTTCCCTGTTTCTTAACCCTTTGGAAATGTAAGCACAACTTTTCACGGCCCCTCCCCAGACATTCCCTGCAGAGCAAGTATAACTGTGGGCTCCAAGAGGAACCTGTCCTGGAGACTTGACGGTGGATTTGCTGACCAAAGCCCCCCCTGCGGAACTCTCACCTTCAGGGGTTGCCTCGGAACTTTCATCCACCAAGAGGCCATGTGAAAAGCAAGTCCACTTGGCCACTTTGACAACTTATATCTGCCCAGGAAGGCGCCAGCTCCACTGCCTGGTAGATAAGGCACCAAGCTAGCAAGGGGGACCCTGCTCTTGCTCTCGTCCTCCGCTACCTTCTGAAAGGACCGCTTTCTGCTCCACAGGGGAAGTGCAGGATTTAAAGGCAGGACGCTGGGCCCCGCCCAAGGCTGGTTTCGGAATAAATTCACGGGCTTTGTACCCACACCTCGCTCTTGTTACTTGGGCTGTGCATGCGGCGAGCGAGTAGCCCACATTCCAGTGACAGTTCCTTCGATGCCCTGTGAACATGTGGTGTTGGGCCAGGCCCTGTGCTGACTCCCCCGCAGAGCAAACCGCGGTGAGCTGCTGGTCTGGGTGCCCCATGAGTCTCTTGCCTTCTGCAGCGTTTTTCTTGGCTCTGTCTTTCCCAGCACTGCTTCTTCCAGGTGTGATCATCACTGCGCACATCATTCTACTTACATGGATCACAATTTAAATTGTAGCCAACTGGCTTCTCAACCTTTCTCGGCTGCACAGGCCATTCATACCCACGTGTCACCAACACGGTAACCTTCTGCCACTGGGAGCTCAGGAGCCTGAAACTCAGTCCCCTCCTTTGGGGAATCTGAACCCTCTCGGGATAGCTTCTTAGCATGGATCCCTTCATTATAAACCATCCACTGTTGTCTACTCTTTTTTTTTTTTTTTTTTTTTTGAGACGGAGTCTCGCTCTGTGTTGTCTACTCTTAAACACACGTTCTCACGCCTATAATCCCAGCACTTTGGGAGGCCGAGGTGGGTGATCACGAGGTCAAGGGCTCAAGACCATCCTGGCCAACACGGTGAAACCCCGTCTCTACTAAAAATACAAAAATTTGCTGGGCCTGGTGGTGGGTGCCTGGAGTCCCAGCTACTCGGGAGACTGAGGCAGGAGAATCACTTGAACCCGGGAGGTGGGGGTTGCAGTGAGCCAAGATGGCACCACCGCACTGCAGCCTGGGCGACAGTTCAAGGCTCTGTCTCAAAACAAACAAACAAACAACAACAACAGCAAAAAACAAGTTCTCAAAGGCAGACATTAATAGTTTATTGGCGCTAAATGTAGTTCTGACTAATTCAAGCCTTCCTTTGCATATCCATGAATACACAAATCATTCTAGATTTTAACTTCCTCTCTTGGCCTCCATTTTGTAAATAAAATATTTGGTATCAAACCTACTTTTTTCAGAATCGCTCACCTCCGTGAAAAGATCAAACAAAGAGCCATAGAGGTTACACACTGCACCAGACTGAATAGAAAAATAATTTAATCAAAATACGTTTGTTCTCTGTTGTTTGCCAGGATCTAATCGTTTGAGGGGCACTCTTCCAGGTGAGAGGGGCCACTGTCTTTATTTCAAAGATAACACAAGTCTGATATTTCACACACACCTTTCATTTTGAGAATCCAATATCTCTCTGTCAAAACCACTAATGGAATGTCATAATAATCTTTTTAAAGTTAAAAATTCAGGCAGAATAAAAGAATTGAATGATTTCAGAATGCCTCTTGATTTTCACACAAATACTCACACAAATATGGCATGTGTAAGTCACAAAATAATATTGAACCTAAAGTATGTATTTTTTAAATATCCCATGATATCTTTAAAAATGCACTTTCCTTTTAATCCTATACTCTAGGTAAGTTCTTCAGCCAAAATGAATGCAGCCAGTTCTACAGTCAACACAGCTTTCAAAGTCATGTTCCAGAACACGGCTACACGGCCCCAGTGTCCCAGTCATTTTAGGGATATCTGCTAATTGAATATCAGTTACCTGAGATTCAAAATAGTTTAATTAAAAATGCGTCTAGGAATTTGGGTCTCATTTCTGCTGACAAATATAGAGTATGAAAGTTTGCAACTTTGCTGCAGAAATCACTGAGCGCATGCTAGGCCTAAAGAGGAACGGGGAGAGCATATCTTTTTAGATCCTTCAGCATAATTGGTGACACACAAACGGAAGCTTGAGGAGCTCTGAGGACTATGATAATTCAACCAACCCCCTTGCCTCTTGGGATTGCCCCAGGTCACGTCATCACCACAAGTTAGCTTCCCAAGTCATCTTATAGGAAGATATACTTAACTATTGACAGGTCATGGTACCATACATCTATCATTATTCATGATATTCATTGAAATCCTGTCCTTAGTACATTGTCATCTCAGGCACCACTCTCCCTGGCCTCTCCTCCACTTTAGGGTCTTCACATCACTTGGGAACTGATGACTCCAAACTTTTCTTTTCTGTCCTGGCTGCTTCTCTGAGCTTCTAAAGGGACATCTCAACAGCACATCCCACAAGCATATAAGCTCCACATATTCAAAACAGAATTTAGCCCCTTCTTTCTGCATCTACTCCTTCTCCAGCATTCTCTTTCTCCATTAGGGAAATAATAACTCACTGGTCACCCATGCTGGAAAATGGAGCAATTCTTGGCTCTTGCTCTGAGCCTCCATATGCAATAATTCACCATGTCTCAATGTTTCTTAAATTGGACCTTCCATCTTCATCTTCTTCATTTATTAAGCTCATGTTTACTGAATGCCTGATATATGCTAGCACTCCTAAGGCTGAGTTTGATTTGGCCAAGAAAACAATGCAAAATCCTGCGTTTCTCAAGCTTAATTCTAGTTGGGGAAGACAGAAAATAAGCAATGATTATAATACATTGACTGTCAGAAGCTGGTACCCAGGATGGAGTAAGATACATGGACCAGGGTAAGGAGGATTAGGAATGTAGAGATTAAAACTTTACATGGAGTCTGGGCATGGTGGTGCGCACCTGTAGCCCCAGGTAATTCGGAGGCTGAGACAGGAGAATCACTTGAGCTCAGAAGTTTGAAGCTGGCATAAGCCTTGATCACACCACTGCACTTCAGCCTGGGTGAAAGGGAGAAATCTTGCCTCAATACAAAATAAACAAAAAACAAAAATACCCCAAGCTTTAAATGGGTTTGTCAGTGGAGGCCTCACTGACAAAGTGATAACTGAGCAATGACTTAAAGAATGTATGAGCTAGTATGTACGGGAGAAGAGTATCCCAGAAAGAGGACAACCAAGTCAGGGTGGGTGTGGTGGTTGGAGGAACAACAAGACCAGTGAGACTGGAGATCATGGCCTTAGGGGTGACCATCCTTATTACTGAACTTCCAAATAGTCTCCCTCTCTACATTCTTACAGTCATCAGGGTTATGTCTCTCCACCTACAATTATCATGATTCTCCCCTTTTTAGACCCCTCAATGGCTACCCACAGACCGCAAGAAGCAGTCAAACTCTCAACTGGTGTATGGAGGTTTCCATCATCTGCTCTGTGTTTTCTATAGGTCAGTCTCATCCTTCCTCCCATCGACTTTATGTCCAAAAATACCAAACTCTTTGTAGCTTCATAAATACTACTTTTTTTTGCCCCTATAGCTTGATGTTGTGCCTTCTATGCAGAATTCTTATCCCTCTTCCATTTGGCTAAATGTAATTACTATACTTCATCATTAACAACCCCTAATACAGATTAAATTCACTGGACCTCCTTTTTCTACCTATGTATATCTTCAACATTGCTCTTATTAACTATGTTACATCTATGTTATAAATGTATGCCATAGGTGTATGTCATAAACATATGTCTGTATGAAAGTCTTTTTATCAGGACCTGTCTAAACTTCTAATGTGTAAAGACTGTGTACCTTGGGCACAGTAGATGCCCAGTAAATACTATAGATGAATGATTATTATCATGTCTAACTGCTTATAAAACAAAGTAGCAATATCTTAGTTGGACTTTAAGATGAACTTTTTTCCTATTGTTGCAAGATAAAATTGCAATTGCTTTCTGGCTGCCATAGAACTCAAACTTTTAGTCCCATTTAGCTGTCAAAATGTTTGTGCATGTAAAATCATCTATTTAACCATTTTTTACTGACATTCTACTAAGCATAAGGCATGAATTCTTTTTTTTTTTTAAGGGCACATGTGGTTTACCTTTTCTTTTTCTTTTTTTAACTTTTATTTTAAGTTTAGGAGTAAAAGCACAGGTTTATTACATAGGTAAACTTGTTTTGTGGGGGTTTGGTGTACAGATTATTTCATCATCCAAGTCTTTTTTTTTTTTTTTTTTGAGACGGAGTCTCGCTCTGTGGCCCAGGCTGGAGCGCACTGGAGTGATCTCGGCTCACTGCAAGCTCCACCTCCCAGGTTCCCGCCATTCTCCTGCCTCAGCCTCCCGAGTAGCTGGGACTACAGGCGCCGCCACCATACTGGGCTAATTTTTTTGTATTCTTAGTAGAGATGGGGTTTCACCCTGTTAGCCAGGACGGTCTCAATCTCCTGACCTCGTGATCCACCCACCTCAGCCTCCCAAAATGCTGGGATTACAGGCGTGAGCCACTGCGCCCGGCCCACCCAAGTCTTAAGCCTAGTAGTCATTCGTTGCTGTTCTTGATCTTCTCCCTCCTCCAACCCTCCACCGTCGGAAAGGCCCCGTGTGTGCTGTTCCCCTCTATGTGTCCATGTGTTCTCATCATTAGCTCCCACTTATAAGTAAGAACATGCAGTGTTTGGTTTTCTGTTCTTGTGTTAGTTTGCTAAGGATAATGGTCTGCAGCTCCATCCATGTCCCTGCAAAGGATGTGATCTTGTTCTTTTTTATGACTGCATAGTGTTCCTTGGTGTATAAGTACCGCATTTTGTTTATCCAGTCTATCATTGATGGGCATTTAGGTTGATTCTACATCTTTGCTGTTGTGAACAGTGCTGCAGTGAACATACATGTGCATGTGTCTCTATAATAGAATGATTTATATTCCTTTGTATATATCCCCAGTAATGGGATTGCTGGGTCAAATGATATTTCTGTCTTTAGGCCTTTGAGGAATCACCACACTGCATTCTACAATGGCTGAACTAATTTATACCCCCACTCCCAGTGTATAAGCATTCTTCTTTCTCTACAATCTCGCCAGCTCTGTTATTTTTTGACTTTTTAGTAACAGCCATTCTGACTGGTGTGAGATAGTGTCTCATTGTGGTTTTGATTTGCATTTCTATAATTATCAGTGATGTTGACCTTTTTTTCTTGTGATTGTTGGTTGCATGCGTGTCTTCTTTTGAAGAGTGTCTGTTCATGTCCTTGGCCTACTTTTTTATGGGTTTTGTTTCTTATAAATTTGTTTAAGTTCCTTATGATGCTGAATATTCCACCTTTGTCAGAAAGCACGCCTCTTTACATTTAAAGAGGTCACTGCTTAATAAAAATACATTATATATGAATATGTGGTGTATATACTTTCCATTTATCAATAACCTCTTTTCCATTTGTGAAACCCCTTTCCAACATACCTTCCACAAGCTGACTGATAATCCTGTCTTCCTCATTTCCACAAACACACGGTGCTGGTTCCGGCCCCTGCACCACTACACTAGTGCTCTCCTTGTCTCTTTCTTGGTTCATCAGCTTCTTTTTTCTCTATCTTAAGATTTATCTCTAAATCTTATCCCTCTTATAAACATAATGGAAGCTCTGCTTCTTCACTGAACCCCCTTTATTACTCACATCCTAATGAGGTCTCTCTCTCCACCGTTGTGTTTCTATTCTTCTTTCACAAAACATACTTTTGGGGTCATTGTGTGGATTTCCTATTTATCTTCTGTTTTGGCTTTCATCTTCTCCTGATTTTAAGATACAAGAAAGCAGAAATTATGTCTTATTTTCCATATGGTCGTCAGAGTGAATATTTGCTGAAGAACTTGGAGCGCCTAATACTAGAATGAGATAAAGAGGTTTGTTAGTTATTTGCATTTGGAGATGGTTAATTAAAGCATAAACAGTCATTTTCCCAAGCCAATCTGGAATTCACCTCTGTATAAGAAGAGTAATGGGCAAAATAATTCATTGAAGACAATTCTAGTTTCAAGATTCTTACCTCAAGCTTCAAAAGGAAAGTAAATGAATATATCTTAATGAGAGCAAAACTCAACGAGAAGAAAATGGCCATGTGATTTTGCTTGTCTATCGTAGGAAGCCAGCTTTATTTCCTTTCTATTTTTTCTGTTTAGCAACCCTGAGTTCCAGTTAATCTCTTGTAATTGCAGTTGCTTAGTATTGATTAATGATGATGCCAGCCAAGGGGTAAAGGCAGGATTTCACCTCAGTTTGAAGGTTTTGTATTTCAGTTCTCTCTTTCCTTTCTCTCCTGACCTTTTCTGTGGAAAGTAGAATATTCCATGTACCCAGATGTGCCGTAATTTCTTTGTTGAATACCAGAGTCCTTGCATTCACAGTTTGTAGAAATACAATAAATCAGAGGGATATTGCAGCATATTTTTCCCAAGAGGAAGATTATTATGTGCAATAAACATGTAGAGAAGGACCCACTGACCTGGAACCCAGTGAGCTGGTTTTCAATTGCCTGGATCTGAAGAGCTAGTTCCTCTTTTGACTATCGTATTAGAAAAAGCTATGAAGAGAACAGTGCGAAAACACTGTTCTACCAGGTGGACATTGCTGACAATTACTTCATTTTGCAGGAGAAAAGTCCTATGACCTGGTTTTCTCAGATAGTAAGTTTGTATTTTATGCCCCTTTATCATTTTCTAATCTTTGTAAAGTGAATTGACCTTAATGGCTATATTGTTTATGAGTTGATTAATTTATCTTGAAGTGACTTTAAGACATCATGTTGTCTTTTATTGGTTTTAAGTCGACTACAACAAACACCTCTCAATAAGTCAGTTCTATTCACTTAATCTGTTATAGATCTGAATGTCACCCATAGAATTAGTGTTAGCATTAAGCGGTCTCCCACACTTTGTGTTTTGTAGCCTGGTCATTCCTCTTCACAATATGATTGCGTTCACACAAATACTAAATGCTTGAAAATTTACCAAGGGAAGTGATGTGGTCCCGAAATCAAGCATACACGCTCTGGCACGAGAGCTTGAGTTACATTCCTAGTTTCATTGTTGTTTACTTTCTCTTTGCCTTGCTTTTCCCACCTGTGAAGGGTGAAAAGTATACTTATTCCTCAGGGCTAAAGACTAAATAAAACAATAGATGTACCTATTTATGACTACACCTGGTTAATAATAAATGCTTTAAAAATTTGCTACTGTTACTATCATAAAATATTCATATTTTTTAAAATTTAACTTGTTTTAGAGGCAGGATCTCACCGTGTTGCCAAGCTGGAGTGCAGCACCATGATCCTAGCACATTGCCTTCCACGCCTGCGCTCAAGCAATCATCTCTCCTCAGTCTCCCATGTGGCTGGGACTACTGCTCTCTCGAATATTCACCAGCTTCACTTACTGTATCTGTACCCCGTACTTAGTGAGAATAAAGCCTCAGACTCATTCACACCAACATGTTATTTTCCTGTTCCATGAATCACATTGAATTCCTTTTGTAAACTGTAAAGTGCTCTGTGAAAAAAAAATTTAAATGTAATTAGCATCTGAAAGGGAAATAAGAGGACAGAAATGGTTTTGACACAAGGAAATGGTAGAAAAAGATGGAAGGCAAATTCAACTCCGGCATCCTTTTTCCAGTTCCCTCCTTTATAGTGTAGATTATATTTAGAGAATATAATCTAAGTGTATCTCTTTGTGGTTATCCAATGAGAAAAACTCCATGAGAGATTTCTCACCCAATAGGCTGAACTGAACAAATCCAGGCCAGTTAGCCCTTCACAGAGGGCAAAGGACACTGCTGCCCCGGGCACAGGCTTGGTCAAGTACGTGCACATCCTGACCTGCGTGCAAAGTGTGGCTAATGGAACATGCAAGGCCCTGACCCTACACAATGCGTGCCAGACCCGATGTTCACAACAGTTGTAGGTGCCCAGCTCCACTGGAAACAAATTGCAGCAACTGTAGAGCGATTTGCAGAGGGCATAACCTCGGGTGGGAAAAAGCTTGAAGGGCTTGCATCTGTTTAAATCTTAAGTCTTAATGTCTGTGTTACCTCATTTGTGTCTTTAGTGTGGAAAAATATAGTTACTGATGTTTAGTTTTGTTTCTGGTTTTGCCCCACTATCTCTTTTTTGTAGAATATTGTGAAATGCCAGAGAAAAATAATTAATGTCATAATCATTTCTTTTTTCTCAATACCTGGCACACATCCTGGCGCAAAATAGCTGCTCAATCACTTTTTCAGTACACAAATGAATACAAGAAATTATGCAAAAAGTTGCTTTGGCATTTCTTCCAAAGGTATATATGGAGTGCCTGCAAAATGTGGTCAAAGCTCAGATTTCACCGAGAGAAATCCTTAGCAACTTTCTGCCGTACCGTGGTAAGGATGAAGAGAGGGACTTACAAAACAGCATGCTCCTTGTGAACCCTCTAGCATTTCTGTTTCATTCTGAGTGATTCTGAGAAGATTCTAGAGGCTATCTTAAGACACCTTTATTATCTTCCTTTCCAGGGGAATCAGAAGATCTTTAGACTTTACCAATATTATAACCCCAGAGAAAGATAATTATTCTATGAAGCACTATTCAAATGTTTTTATTATGATAAAGCATTTAATATCATCCTGTTTTCTAGGGACTTCATTTTGTTGTTTGCCTGTGAGTGCCACATATTAAATAGTCTAAGTAAACATACTTTTAAACTGTATAACAACATACAAATAGTAAAATTATATTGATTCAAAATTTTTAATGCATAGCCTGAAAACTCTTACAGTTAGGGACAATAATATATTTAACTGTATTTTGAGTTCATTAAACAAAATGACTCATTATAACAATTTTATTTTTATACACAAAAATTGTATTCTGTGCATATGGACAAATGATCCGTTATTGAGACTAAGTCATCTCAAGAGGAAAATTCACTGTAAAGTTGGTATGAATGGCACTATACAAATTGTATTCTGATATATTATTCATGGATAATAAAGCTGAGTAAAACTTCCTTTTGTGATGCAGAAATGCTACCTAAGTATATTTTGCTGTATGCAAGTACAAAGAGACAGGTGTCCAGTTGATTATTGCATATGGCTGTCATTCTAAGAGCTGCTCATATAAGCTATTTATGCTTTTGGATGTGGATCATGTCTGCCTTGGAACATATGGTCATCCTTAAAGTCTTCAGCATCTCTACAAATGGAAATTATTCTTCGATAATTTAAATTATTTGAATTATAATTTTATCAAAACAAAGATATCATGACCAAATATGAGTACATAAATATCCCAGGATGCCCTTAATTAAAAAAGAGAAGACAGAAGATTTAGATCCAGCCAAGAAATTACAAAAGAGACAGATATTTGATATTTGGTTTCCTAGTTCACCTCAAACTTAAAAATTTCTTAATGTTTTAGGAGATTTATAAAAATGAAATGTTCCTTATTTCACACCTACAAAAACTTTACTTTTCTGACAGTAGACGAAAAGAAAAAAATTGGCCTGGGATCCAGTTTATATTTTACTATGGATTTGAGTCATGTTTAATTTATTTTCTACTCTGCCCAATTTATCCCTGAAATTTGGTACATGCATTCAACGAGTATTAAATACCCCCTTCCATCTGAGCTCAGCTTTTCCTTCCCTCTTTCCTTTTTTCTCCCTCTCGCTCTTCCTTTCTTCATGTTTTCTTCTCCTTACATTCATTTATTTCTTCCTTCTCCCATCCCTTCAATCCTTTCCTCCTTTTTCTGTATCTTCTTTCCTTCCTTTTTTTTATGCCTTATATTCTTTGCAGTCCATCAACTGTTTTCAGCCCTCGAGCTGGGAACCACAGCTTAATCACAACTTGAAGCTATCACTTTGTACTCCTTATTCAACAACTTACCGTCCCCCCGCTCCCTATCCCTGCTGCGCAACAGAACAACCCTAGTCTGTAGTATACTGTATATTTCACAATGACTAAAAGAGTTCATTTCAAGTGTCATCAAATGTGATAGATAAATGAGATGATGGATATGTTAATTAGCTCGATTTAATCATTTCACGTTGTTACATATATCAAAATATCAAACTGTACTCCATAAAGATAATTTGTCAATAAAAATAATATTAATTTAAAAAATGCAAAACACAAAAGCTCTCACTTATCACATTCCTAGCCCCAGTGCAAAGACTTTTGCTGAGGTGAAGGTTCTGTTGGTGATCTGCTGAGGCAGTATTTTCAAAACCTCCAGATCGTAGAAACTACCTAGGATCTAGCTGATACACAGATAGCCAGGACCAACGGAAAATAAATTTTAATGAACTCTCTAGATGATTCTTACGAGGAAAATGCTAGGAAAGACTAATCTAGATCCACCCCTCAGTCAATGCAAGATTTTTCTTCTTGCCATTCTGACCTGCAGTCATACAATACCAGCTTCAGCACAACTATCAATATTTCTTTTAGGAGAAAGCCTATTCCATTGTTAGACTGCTCTAATTATAGGGGAAACAAAAGTCTTCTTATCTTGTTCTTTCTTCTTATCTTGTTCTTAACTCCATTTCCTATTTTGCAGATTACAGTTTCATCATGGGCACATACTGCTATCATTAAAAAGAGAGAATAATTGTAGAGGAAATCAAAAACACTGTAATATATATGATTTGACATGAACAGGGCTTTGCTGGCGGGGAAGCAATGAAAATGGGATCAAGTCTTCCCAGCAAAGGAAATTAACCGATAGGAGTCTGACAATTACAGGCTTATTTTTAGAGACAGGTGATATGTTTTGAAGGTTATTAAGATGTCACCTCTTATTCATCTAGAAACCCAAATGTTTCTCTTTGAGAAAAAGTCTTTAGGAAAGCTACAAAATGTTGTTACCTCTGACAGGTGAGTTCCCAGGGAGTAATGCTATTATCACATGAGTTTAATCAGAAAACTTCAGTTTAAATTTCGATTAAGACACAGAAATCCTGCCACCTTAAGTAAATGATGGAACTTCTCTTCGAATTAGTTTTTCGTGTGTGATATATAATAAGGCAATTCCGACATACTTAGTTGTAATAAGGATAAAAGGTGCTATGCGGATGAAAAATTATAAACTTAGTTCAGTAAGCATGTGAACGTCGTTAAGCAGTGTCACTAAACTGGCTCTAAGACGTGTCTCTGGTAGAATTCTAGTACTGATTAATTGAGAGAAAAAAAAGCCTAACAAGTCAGTTAGCATGCATATATCTAAAATTACCTATCTCCAGAAGTCACACCTAGTGGTTTTAAAATATCATTCTGCTCTCAACAGAATCTTTTTATCCTTATTAGGTTTCACGTATTTATTGGTGTGACAGAATAGAAACAAGAAAACCAGGGTGAGGAAAGACTGAGACTTCAAATCGAAATCAGTCATCACTTCTCTCTGTTAGCCAAGCAAGACAATGGAACAATAGATTAAATTAAAGCTTTATGAAAGTAAAAGACAATATAGGAAGCTGAATGAAGTATTGAGGCTTGTGAAATCATCTTGCATATGTCTGCCCAAAGAAAACGCATTTGGGACAATTGCCTTATTGTACTCTGTGTGTGTGTGTCATTGTACTAAAAACATCAATTTTTATAAGGAGACAAATTACATGTTCATTTTTCTCTTCATACACAATATATCAATGTACGTATTCAGGAGGATACTTCAGTGTTGGATTTTTTAATAAGAAAAAACAGAGCCCCCCGCCCCCACCGCCCCGCCCCGGCCCACAAATTAAACCCTGGTTCTTACATTAGCTAGCTGTTTATTTTTAATAAAGACACAGATAAAGTCAATGATCACTGAAAGATGCATCTAGCTTCAACCTTGATTTGTACACACATTTTTATTTAAAGAAAATATTTTAAAATAGAGAAAAACAAGTTGAGCACTGAAGTAAAACTGAGGAAGGAGACAAAAATAAACGTGGAGTGGTATTTTGAGTTCATTATGTCAACTATTCCTTTAAGAGAACAATGGCAGGAAAAAAAATCGATTAGACAAGATTTCCAATATAACATTAGGACAAGTGACATCAAAATTTTAAAAAAAGTTATTTACTTACTGTTGTTCCTGATAAAATATTTTTAGAGTAAACCTAATATTAGCAATTCTCATTTAGTAAAACAAAGGTAAATTTGATTGCAATTTGAATCTGTTTTATCTTTTAAAATATTTTTAATGTGTGCAAAAAAGAAGTTTAACCCTAAATTATGTATCTCATTTTAAACATGTTATTTAACATCGCCGAGGGCTGCAAGAATATGAACAGATTAGAATCAATTTTCTGAGCACCTTCCATGTCCAGGGTACCAGAGAAGAGAGAAGAGGTGCTCAAAGATCAAAGTATTGCTTATTGAACAAATACTGAATGAGTTCTTCACACATGCCGGGGAAGGCTGATCTAGCACATTGTCAGATAAGTGCTATAAAGGAGGGAAGGCTGATCTATAGCAGACTGTTACATAAGTGCTGTGAAAGAGATAAATGTATTACAGAAAAAAAAAAAAATCTGATTAATTCCAGCTATGAATCTCTGTAAAGGTTTTGGTAGGATGCAACTGACGAATGCATTCATGAACTAAATCTGAACAACTCTCCAAAATCATATTCAACTGAGCATGTAAATGAAGAAAATTAATGGTTTCAGGGGAATATACACCCACGTTTCCCATAACAATGTTTCAATGATGAACCTCCTATGTAACAGAGGTTTCACAAAATTATAATAGATAGTTTAGATACACAAATATTTACACTGTGTTACAATTGCCTGCAGTATTCAGTACGGTAATGCTGTCAGTGACATTCTGCACAGGCTCATTGCCTAAGCAGGAGGCTATCCCATGCAGCCTAGATGTGTGTGTAGTAGGCTATCCCATCTAGGTTTGTGTAAAGGTACCCTATGGTGTTCCCACAAAGACGAAACCTCCTAACAGTGCATACAGTGTACATACATTGGAGATGTTTTCCTGTATTTGAGTTCAGAATCTATATGAATAACATGATTGAAAATTTCCGAATAAACTAGTTTACTAGAGAGTCATCTCATCCAATTTTTGTATGTTTCAAAACGATTTCAACAGTTTGCTTAGGATGTTTAACGTAAGTAAAATTTTTTCTGGGGAAAACCATTTTTCTGAAGAAGAGGCGATCTTATTTATAAAATTAATATTTTTATATTATTGACTGGGTATGCTTTTCTTTCTTTGTAAAAAATGTCCATGAATATTTTTATACACTTATAAATATCAGATTTTACTGAGATATAAGTTCTTCTGAACAAGCAAAATGGTATAGTTAACATTTGAGCTGTGATTTTGACTCCATTTCTCAATTGTGAAGTCGGTGCACAACACATTTGTCTCTACATTTTGTGAGAATAATCTGGATTGAAAAATGTTGGAAGATTTGTGTTTATAATTAACTTATTTGTTATTCAAAAATTTAATTTCATGAAGTGACTTAATAGTCTCTTTATTTTTATTTACCTTTTGTTCATAATAATACAGTCATTATCATATACAAATTAATGACAGATAAAACTTCATTTTTAGCTTTTTGTCACTAGACAGATATGTTTTCATTTCTGGGCCTCCTTGAGTATATTCTAGTACTCCCAATCTATAAAAATTTCATAATTTTGCTGATCCAATACTTTACCTCCGGTATAAAAATTAGATGGGATACTTCTCATTTGCATTTTAATATATCATCTCTCAAGTTGTTTGTATCAAGTTCTTTTTTTGAATTTCCAAAGCAGTCTCTGGTAACATTTTACTACTTCAAACTTAAAATCCCCATTTCTTTGTTCTCGACTTCATGCTTTGTATAACTCAAGTGTGACAACTCTAGATCCCAAAACTTATCCCTGAAAGGATTTACAGTTTAGCAATTTTAAATTTTAATTTCTTCATGAACATTTATTGAGCACTTACTATATGCAGTGTACTTTTAACATCTTTCATCTCATTCTACTTTTCAGAAAACGGTAGTCACACATCTTCTTAAGTGTTTAAATTATTGTTGCTCAAATGGCAGGTCATAAAGAATTAATGGAAAGTACAATGAGATGAAAAGTATAATGAGTACAAAGAGAAAAGTAATGTGTGACGCTTGCCATTTTGAAATTCGCTAGAGGCAGTCTGTCACTGTGTGCGTCATTTTCCCTTCTAAAGTGTCTCTTGAATTTACCCTTTCTTCTCAAGTCTGACTATGAGGCTGAAGCTCAGACTTCATCCTTCATGCCTGGAATATTACAGCAGCTCTTTCACCGATGAGTCTGTCGCTACCCATTCCTTCTGGAACCCATCTTTCATTGCGATACGCTTTCTAAAATCACTACTGTTGTCACGCCAGCCTTCTGCTTACCACACCCTATTTTCTTCTGCATAAAGATCAAACTCTCTTACCCAGCCTTAATGGTCACTTATAATTTTGTACCATTCTACTAGTGAAGCTTCATTTTCTAATTTTTCTCAGTCTACATCCACTACCTCTGTCAGATTTGACAACTCACTTCGTTCCCAACCGTATTAGTCAAGATTCTCCAGAGACTCTATCATCTATCTATCTATCTATCTATCTATCTATCTATCTATCTATCTCTCCATCTATCTATCCATCTATCTATCTATCTATCTATATCCATCTATCTATCTATCTATCTATCTATCTATCTATCTATATCTGTATGCATGTGTATATATGCACACACTAATTAATATGGGCATTGGTTCACATGATTATGGAAGCTGAGAAGACCCACCACCTCCCCTCTGCGAGCTGGAGGCCCGAGAAAGCCTGTGGCATAACTGTCTGACTCTGAGTCCAAAGGTAGGAGAGCTGAGCTTGCAAATCCCAGTCTGAGTCAGAGCCTGGCTGGGGAAGTGGGGGATGTGTTGGTGTACATCCTGGAGTTGGAAGACCCAAGAACCAAGAGCTCTGATCTCCAAAGGCAGAAGATGGATGTCCCAGCTGAAGGGAAGAGAGAATTCATCCTTTCTCTGCCTTTTTGGTCTATTTGGACCCTTAATGGATGGGATGATGCCTGCCCACATTGGTGAGGGCAAATCTTTATTGATCTACTGATTCAAAGGCTAACCTCTTCCAGAGTTACCCCAGTAAACTCACCCAGAAACTATGCTTTCTCTGCTCGCTGTGTATCACTTAACCCAGTTAAGTTGACACAAAATTAACCACCATAGCAAGACACACTGTCTCTTGCCAAGTTCTTGCTTTGTGAGTGTAATTTGCTTCTTTGGAATGTTTCCCCTTCCCTGCAGCTATCCAACCACTAACCCATCCTGTAAAGCCAACACTGAACCTCACTTACTGTAACAGTTCCAGCATATCCCAATGCTCTTTCCTTTTCTGAATTCCAGTAACATTTATCATCAGAATCTCATGGCTTGTGACTCAATTGCTCCTGAAAAAGGCACTGGAATCAAATACAGACACTCTGGGTTCACGGTTCAAAGACAGACATCATTCACGGTTGAGCCTTCAGACCGTTTCTGCCTCCTTTGCCCTCTGGTATGGCAGTCACCGCAGCCTCCCAGTGAAGGCTGGTGTTTCCTCCTTCTCCTGTACTCTGGAAGCCCCGGGAGGCACCCTACTTATGTTAGCTTCCCACGCCCAGTGCCCCCGAATCACTGCTGACACATGGCAGTCTTTCGATACATGTTTGAAGATTGAATGTCTGACATGAATTCTGATCTAGCGCTGCCTTATCTGTGCAATAGAATTAAGCCCTGTCCTGCTTCGTTCACAAGAACATTTTGAGTAGGAAGAAAAGGAGGGGAAGTGCTTTGTAGTTGTAAGCACTATAGAAATATTATATACTATATAACATTGTGTATATAAGGATGCTTTCCTAACTACTTCCTTTGAGGCTAGAAGCTGTCTTATTTTGACACCAATGTGCGCACTTGACTACTAATATCCTGTTGGCTGACAACATACTTTTAGTAAAATTTATGCAAATTTGTCAATTAATTATAATTAATATAATATTAAAATCATTCCTTTATATATTGTTAGTATATCTAAGTGTTTGTCTCCTATACATCATAGTACTTAAAACAATAAAATAATCAAAATTCCAATTATGAACAACCTGTTTCCATGAATTATATTTGTATGTGTTATAATCTCTGCCTATAAAAATGAAAAAAGATACAATTTAAAACAGAAAACTATTAAGATAATCACCACGTAGGATAGATAACAGAGCCAGGGAACTCTTGTTTGGCATTAGGAGGAATCACTACTTTGAAAATAGAAAGTGTTAGAAGAACTGGATTTTGATCTCAGTTCTACAGACATACTGGCTAGATGGTCGTGAGCAAATTACTCACATTCACAGAACTTCATTTCTTTCTGGGAAAAATATAAATCTCAGTAGAATTCTTGCTCCCATATTGATATCACAGATTAATGTAAATAAAAGGAGAAAATATATGTTGATATGCTACTTTATGAATGCAAGTTTTTAAAAAATTTAATTATCTGAATATCTCACACTATATACTAATATATCAACAACACTATTAAATAAAGTATTTTTGTAATGGTGACTATACAAAAATAGTGGCTACATGAAAATCTTTGGGATGGAATATACATATGTTTAGGGTTATGTTTCTGAGTACTTTTGGTGAAATGCATTGATTTGAGTAAATGACATACACAAACCATTTTTACAAATCAAAATGCCTTGGACACAAGGATGTTTTCCTTTTTCTTAATTATCTTTCTAAGTGGATTTACCAGATTAGCTAATAGCAATTTATTGCTGCATTGTGTGAAAAGGTAGGTGTTAGGTGTGAAGAAGCCAATGAAAAGTAATTGTCAATTTTTTTTTTTTTTTTTTGACGGAGTTTCGCTCTTTGTTGCCCAGGCTGGAGTGCAATGGCGTGATCTCGGCTCACTGCAACCTTTGCCTCCTAGGTTCAAGTGATTGTCCTGCCTCAGCCTCCCGAGTAGCTGGGATTACAGGCATGCACCACCGTGCCTGGCTAATTTCGTACTTTCAGTGGAGACAGGGTTTCTCCATGTTGGTCAGGCTGGTCTCGAACTCCAGACCTCAGGTGATCCACCTGCCTCAGCCTCCCAAAGTGCTGGGATTACAGGCGTGACCCACCGTGCCTGGCCAGTAATTGTCAACTTTTGATGGAACAACTTTAACAGAAAGTAATGACTCTAAAGCAAGTCCTGCTGTAAAGAATAATAGAGGAAGTGAATAAAACATCACCAAAAATCCCAGAACAACAAAAAAGTATATGTCCACTGTGTAGACACGAAGTAAAGGTGCTGAAATTAGCACATCAAACCTTATCATTAACTTTCCTCAAAACAAAAGACTTTAATTTTGGAGGTAAGGCAGGGCAGGCAATTCCTTCAAGTTGTGGTCCAGCAGGAGCAAGCAACATCATGTCTCTAGCATTGCATCCAACGTGGGGAAGGGCATGAGTGTTCTGAGTTGTAGTAAACGAGGAGTAGTGGAAATCACATTTTTCTTAACACAGCTAAAAATTATGCTTCTTTTGCTTTTATAAGTTTCTAATGTTAAGTGCCTAATTGAATTATACAATAAAGGTTGATAAACATGGATTAGGACAGACTAGATTTAATTCCTCTAGATTGCTGAGAAGGAATCTGTCATCAATAACCATCATCACGGCCGGGCGCGGTGGCTCGCACCTGCAATCTCAGCACTTTGAGAGGCCGAGGTGGGCAGATCATGAGGGCAGGAGTTTGAGAGCAGCTTGGCCAACATAGTGAAACCCCGTCTCTACTAAAAATACAAAAGTTAGCCAGGTGTGGTGGTGGGTGCCTATAGTCCCAGCTACTCAGGAGGCTGAGGCAGGAGAATTGCTTGAAACCACAGAAGGCGGAGGTTGCAGTGAGCCGAGATTGCACCACTGCACTCCAGCCTGGGCAAAAGAGGGAAACTCTGTCACAAAAAATAAATAAATAAACAAAAATAATAATCATCATGAGGGCCCTTCTGAATCATTAAAAATAGAATGTATTTATCCAGTAAGGTTTGAATTCTATGTATTATTTACTTGCAAAATTTGGTAACCGTGCCATATTTCACTTTGTGTACCAAAGACATAAAGTAGAAAATAACATGGTGTGTATTTGGGAAAAAAGGGAAAAGACTGATCCTGAACTTTGCATTCAGCTGGATTTTCATTCATATCTAGTTTAGACCTTTCCATGGCAAAAATATTATGACTGCCATTGACTATCCTATTGTCTCTTTTTCATCTTCCTCCAGATTAATGTGGGCACCGAAGACCCTTCTACCCACTAGTTTTTCAACAACCTACTTGGGCCCATTTTGCTTTGCATTCATTTATATGATGCTACAATCTGAGTGTGCGTCCTCCAAAATGTATAAAAGTTGGAAACTTAATTGCCATTACAACAGTATTAAGAGGTGAGGCCTTTAGGATGTGATTAGGATGTGCATGCCTTGTTTTATTGCATTTTGCTTTGTCGAGCTTTTGAGATAATGCGTTTTTTAGAAAGGGAAAGTGGTGGCGCTCCTGCATTGAGTAAATACACCAGCACCGTTTTTCCAGCAGCATGTGCTTCATCTGTCTCTGCGCCACGTGTTGGTAATTCTTGCAATATTTTAAACTTCTTACTTTTATATGTGTTGTGGTGATCTGTGATGAGTGATCTTTGATGTCACTATTGCAATTGTTCTAGGGCACCATGAATTGTGCTCGTATGAGACACTGAACTTATTAAGTGTTGTATGTGTACTGACTGCTCCATCAAACAACTGTTCCCCATCTCTGTCCTTCTCCTCAGGCCTTCCTACTACCTAAGACACAACAATATTGAAATTAGACCAATGGCCTCTAAGTTTTCGAGTGACTAAGTGTTTTTAGTCTAGAAATGACCAAGCTTAGTGAGGAAGGCAGGATGAGAGCTGAGATAGGCTGAAATCTACACCCCTTATGTCAAGCAGTTAGCTAAATTGTGACTGTAAACAAAAAGCTTCTGATGGAAATCTTTTCCACTGAGTACACAAATGATAAGAAAGCAAAACAGCCTTATTGCTGATACGGAGAAAGTTTGAGTGGTCTGGAAAGAAAACCAAAGCAGCCACAATATTCCCTTAAACCAAATCCTAATTCAGCACAAGGCACGACTCTTTTCAATTCTGCGAAGGCTGAGAGAGGTGAAGAAGCTGAAGAAGAAAAGCCGAAAGCAAGCAGAGGGTGGTTCGTGCAGTTTAAGGAAAGATACTGTCTCCATAATATTAAAGGGCAAAGTGCAGCAGCAGTGTTGATGGAGAAGCTGCAACAAGTTATCCAGAAGGTCTAGCTAAGATAATTAATGAAGGTGCCTACACTAAACAACAGATTTTCAATGGAGACAAAACAGCCTTCTATTGGAAGAAAATGCCATCTAGAACTTTCATACCAAGAGCAATCAATGCCTGGCTTCAAAGCCTCAAAGAACAAGCTGACTCGCTTGTTAAGAGCTAATACAACGAATGACCATAAGTTGAAGCCAGTGCTCAGTTAGCATTCTGAAAGCCCGAGGCCCCTTAAAAAGTGCATTAAATCTACCCTGCCTGTGCTCTAGAAATACAGTAACAAACCCTGCAAGATGGCACATCTGTTTATAGCATAGTTTACTAAATATTTTAAGCCCACCTTTGAGAACTACTGCTTTTAAAAAAAAAAGTGTTTCAAAATATTGCTGCTCATCGACACTGTACCTCGTTACCCTAGAGCTCTGATGGAGATGTACAAGGAGATTAATGTGGTTTTCGTGCCTGCTAATACAACACCGATTCTGCAGCCATTCTTGATCCATTCTGCAGTGCATGGATCAAGGAGTAGTTTTAAATTTCAAGATGTATTAAGAAATGCGTTTTGTAGGATGATAGCTCCCATAGATAGTGATGGATCATTCCTCTGATGCATCTGGGCAAAGTAAATTGAAAATCTCAGAGGGATTTACCATTCTAGTTACAATTAAGGGCATTCATGATTCATGGGAGGAAGTCAAAATATCAACATTAACAAGAGTTTGAAAGAAGTTAATTCCAACTGTCATTAATGGTTTTGAAGAGTTTAAGACTTCTGTGAATGAAAATCACGGCAGACCTGGTGGAATAGCAACAGAACTAGAATTAGAGCTGGAATCTGAAGATGTGATTGAATTTCTGCAATCTCACAATAACACTTTAATAGATAAAGAGCTACTTCTTACGGATAAGCAGAGAGTGGTTTCCTGAGATGGAATCTACTCCTGGTGAAGATGCTATAAACGTGGTTGAAATGACAACAAGGAAATTAGAAAATTACATAAACTTAGTTGATAAAGCAGTGACAGGGCTTCAGAGGGTTGACTTCAATTTTGAAAGACGTTCTTCTGTGAGTAAAATGCTATCAAATAGCATCATAGACTACAGTGCAGTCTTCTGTGAAAGGAAGAGTCCATTGACGTGGTGAGCTTCATTGTCGTCTTGTTTTAAGCACCGCCAGAGCCAGGCTAACCTTCGGCAGCCATCATACTGATCAGTCAGCAGCTGTTAATATCAAGGCAAGATCCTCCTCCAGCAAAATGAAAATGACTTGCTGAAGATGATTAACGATTTTTACCAATAAAATATTTTTAAATTAAAGTATCTATTTTTGTTGTTGTTGTTATTTTTCTTCTTTATTTTGCTCTCCTGTGAGGAGCCAGTTAAAAGCCTCCTTTCATAGTTTGAGGAAAGCAAGATGTTGGCTTGGACCGTAATGATACTGATAGGCATAAAGAAAAGTGAGTAGATTGGAAGATATTCTGGAGATAAAGCTAACAGGATCTTTCTAAAGTATCTATTTTTTAAATGTAATGATACTGAATACTTAATAGACTACAGTATAGAGTATACATAACTTTTATATATACTGGGAAACCAAAAATTTGTGTAACTCACTTTATTGCAATATTCACTTTATTGAGGTAGTGTGGAACTAGGCCACAAATATCTCTGAGGTATGCCTGTGTTGATGCTGTTATCTCAGAACTGGGCTCTCATGGGAGTTGGTTCCTAAAAATAAGGTCACATTCCGCCTCCTCTTGCCCTCTTACCCTCACATTCTGTCTCCCTTGCTCTTCTGTCATGTGTGAGGTAGTAAGAACACCTTAATCAAATGCTGAGCAGATATTAGTGCCATGATCTTGGACTTCTCAGCCTCTAGAAACATAAGTCAAATAAATTTCTTTTCTTTATAAATTATCCAGTTTGTAGTATTCTGTATAGTAGTAGAAAATGGATGAAGACATATGGTTTATACAACTGAGTGAATTTAGAAGTAATTCACCCCTCTCTCTTTCAAACTTCTAGCACCTAACATACCCGTTAGAGAAGATGGTAGTGTGTGAGAAGAGATTTTATTTGATTTGATTTATTTTGAGATGGAGTCTTTCGCTGTAGCCCAGGCTGGAGTGCAGTGGCCTGATCTCAGCTTACTGCAACCTCTGCCTCCCAGGTTCTTGTGCCTCAGCCTCCCGAGTAGCTGAGATTACAGGCACACACCATCATGCCTAACTTTTGTATTTTTAGTAGCACAGGGTTTCACCATGTTGGCCAGGCTGGTCTCGAATTCCTGACCTCAGGTGACCCACCTGCTTTGGCCACCACAAAGTGCTAGGATTACAGGCGTGAGCCACCGCGCCCAGTTGAAGAGATTTTAATATGCTAAGGTCTGTGCAGTCTACCCAGAATACTTTGCATTTGTATTTATGTGTAAAGATACAGATTAAAAATACACTTATATAGGGAGATAAATATTGGATACAGAAATATAAATATAAGAATAGATGTAACTATATATAATAACAGAAAGATGTAATTTTCTGTTACTTTCATTAATATTGAATTGGGATAGGGGATTTCCAACATTTCAGATATTCCCATGACTATTACTAATAAAAATAACAGTTGACCTGGCAAAATATCATGTACTTAATTAACTATAAGAGTAATTACGGCCGGGCGCGGTGGCTCACGCCTGTAATCCCAGCACTTTGGGAGGCCGAGGCGGGCGGATCACAAGGTCAGGAGATCGAGACCACAGTGAAACCCCGTCTCTACTAAAAATACAAAAAATTAGCCGGGCGCGGTGGTGGGCGCCTGTAGTCCCAGCTACTCAGGAGGCTGAGGCAGGAGAATGGCGTGAACCCAGGAGGCGGAGCTTGCAGTGAGCCGAGATCGCGCCACTGCACTCCAGCCTGGGCGACAGCGCGAGACTCCGTCTCAAAAAAAAAAAAAAAAAAAAAAAAAAA